>NC_139667.1:5391010-5436010 GCF_951799395.1 Argentina silus
TAAGAACATTGTTTTATGTTTAGATATTTTCTGTTTCCCCCTCCAGAACACAGATCTGACACTGAAGCTCAAGCAGATACTGGAGCTGTGGGACTGTTTTGCAAAGGGGCTGACTGATGCCACATTGAACACAATGAAAACCTGCCAGGCTATGAAATACCACTGCATCCCTCAACTCTCAGTCCATGCCCTTCAAGACCTTCATGATCGACTGCAGGTAGCTTGATTGTAACTTCCATCTTCTCCCTATGTCAGCAAACAACAACCTTAGTTCTACATAGACAACAAACTTTATTTCATGTGACACACGGTCCTGTTTGTGTTTCTGTGTCTAGCATCTACGGAAGGAAACAGAGGGGTATGACTCAGATTGGGATGGTCTGAGCCAAACTCTCACCACCCTCAGAGACATGATAAGTCCTACTGCCACTGTCCTCCAGTCGCCACTAGACAAAGAGAGAGCAAGGTCAGTGGACGCACGCACGCACGCACGCACGCACGCACGCACGCACGCACGCACGCACGCACGCACGCACGCAGACACCCACACACACACAGAAATATCCAGAATGAGAGTGTATGTGTTTGTGTGCTGTTCTAGGTGGGCAGGTGTGAATCGTGACCTGGAGAAACACCTGCTGAGAACACAGACACTGCTCCAAGTGTGGGGGGACTATGCCCGTCTTTCTGGGCCAGTCTCCCAACGTCTGCAAGCTCTGAAGGATGAGGTCACTGCTCTGCTGAGTAGACCACCTGGTCAGGACAACACTGCACAACAGGTTGCAACCCAGATGCAGGTCATCCATGTGAGTGGGCCACAGTGAAAGACATTAATGAGAGGATATGCACACTATTTACATCAATATGATGGTGGAGCAGGCTGATCCTGAATCAGATCTTTGAGATACTCTACATTTACTCTACGAATCTACGTTTGTGCTCTCTATCTCCTATTCCCTTGTCCCAGAGTCTGCAGGAGAACAGAGACAATCTGCAGAATGACCTAGAGGTGGTGCTAGAGGCCTCTATGGACCTGAGTGGACGGGTGGAACTCTCGGCTGCAGTCTTCATCCAATCAGAGAGCCGTATGCTGATCCGTGGTGTCTTACAGCTGAGCCAAGCACTGGCAGGGAAGCATGTGCTTCTGCAGGTATGATGGTTGATTGACATGTGCTGTTTTCAAATCTAGCTCCATGATATTGTAATATATATGCCATTTAGCTGATGCTTTTATCCAAAGCGACTTACATTGCAGTGAGTGCATACATTTCAGTATATATGGTCCCAGCAGGAATCAAACCCACAATCTAAGCATTGTTAGTGCCATGCTCTACCAACTGAGCCACAGAGGACCATTGTTGTAGTTTTGTATTGTAGTTTTCACTCTATACTGTTAGTCGATTTGTAACAGCTATCGCGTGCGTGCGTGTGTGCGTGCGTGCGTGCGTGCGTGCGTGCGTGTGTTTGTGTACTGTAGGAGGAGCTTGAGCAGCTCCAGGAGTTTGACACCATCTTGGAATCACTTGAGAAACACCTTGAGGACTGGGAGGGGAGACTGAAGAGTGTTACTGGGCCCCCGTATGTGGACATATCCCAGGTGGGCCAAAACTAAACAGACATTAGGCTAAACTCAGACGTCTATCTGATGTTATGTATGAAATGTATATGTTGTCATAATGAATGACTGTGGTGATATGTCACCCAGACGGACCTGCTGGAGCTGAGTGGTCTGTCTCCTGACCTGGACGTGCTGAATGAGCTGAGCTACAGGGTGACCCTGAGTGACCCCGCCTCACACAGACTACAGACCCTGAACAGGAGGTGGGCCCAGGCCTCCGCCCGTGCTGTGGAGACCTGCAGGTATGTCTGGTATAAGAAATTATTGGTAGCCTATAGATGGTGTGTTTTAGTGTCAAGATGGTAACACACTGTGTGTGTGTGTGCGTGTGCGTGTGTGTGTGTGTCTCAGTGAGTTGCAGACAGAGGCTCTGAGAGCGCAGACTTTTGAGGACAAGTGTGAGAGCTGGATGGCCTTCCTTCAGAGGATGGAGGACAACCTGGCAGTGGACCTGGCCAGCACCTACACTGGCCTGAGAGAGCAGCTGCGCATACATCAGGTAGCACACGACCCAGGAGAATATTCAGTACCAGTTGTATATTAATCCTCTGTATTATTCACGGCAATGCTGTGTCTGTTACACTGACTATGTTGGAGTGTGAGCGTACTTCATAATATAAATACTAAACATGTTACTCTGGTGTCTCAGAGGTTCCAGGTGCAGCTGTCTATTGGACACCAGATCCTGCACTGTGTCATCAACGAGGCTCTACACCTGCTGCAGAGAGGAGAGGTGGAGGACAGGTAAACTACATTTTAACACCTACTAATGTAGTGATGTAGGTGTCCCACATAGAAAATACGTTTATGCAACTTAATTGATGGGCATTGTAATCCTTTGATCATTGCTGGTGATTGGGACATTATTACCCTTTGATCATTATCAATCAAGGGTACTTCTTAAGATTGCTGCAGGCTATTCATTTGAATGTGCATGCACTGTAGTCCTGAGTGATGATTGTTGTGTTCCTGTTTTGTGTGCAGGAGTGACTTCATCCTGAAGCTGGCCCAGCTGAGGGAGCACTGGCAGGGGGCTGTGCAGCGGGCGGCTCAGCGGCGCTCCCTGGTGGAGGGGCTGGTGAAACACTGGCACCTGTACAGCCGCAGCCTGAAGAAGCTCCAGAGGTTCCTGTCAGACACCCAGGCCCTCCTGCCCCCCACAGCCCCCGCCCACTGCAGCCTGCAGCAGCTCCGACGCTCCCTGCAGGACCTCAAGGTTGGCCTTGGATGGAGAGATGGTTGGAGGAGGAGGGGTGGGGGGGGGGGTAAAAAGCAGACACCAGATATCAAAGGAAGAGGCAGATTGATAAGGGGAATGGGTCTGACCAATTTATTTTCATCAAGAGACTTAATGAATCACAATAAAATAGATCAAACAAGGAATTTAGTTTTTCGGATTAAGTTTACCCCTCACACACTCATAAACATCTCCATGGGGGACGAATTTCAAATGACTTAATGACTTTTAATTCTTTCTATAAGCCCAGTCAGAGCATTTCTCCTCTTTCTCCTCTGTCTCCCGTGTAGCACACTGAGCTGCTATTCCAGAGGTACCAGTGTAGCTACATCCACACAATGGAGCTCGGCCGGCAGCTCTTCTCCATGGGGGATGAGCAGACACAGACACGGCTACAGACTGAACTGGCCACCCTGCAGGAGGACTGGGACAGCCTGCAAGGCCTGCTGGGAAAGAGGAAGAGCCTAACGGACGCCATCGTTCAGGTGCTCTCCACGTTCCGCAGTCAGCTGACCTTCAGCCAGATTATTATTTCAGTGGACTGACCTTTTAGAGATGAGCTCAGTGTGAAAGCACTATCCTCTAATCAATAGGTGACAGGTCAGAGAGTTAAGAGGATGTTTTACAATCAATAGAACAGCTAAGTAACATGATAAGTTCTGTCAAAAGCCCAATACTTTCGAGAGAGAGAACCTTTTTTGGATGTGCTTTGGGTCTGCTGTGCTTTTAATGAGTAGTTGGTCCCATGTCGGACTTCTGTATAATTTGGGGTCACCTGGGGTCCTTAGCACATCAGAGTGCACCATTTTAGTCTTTTTGATTACCCTCCGCTTCCTGTCATACTGTGGTTGTACTGTACGTCAGCCCGATTCCCTCTCCATACCCCCCTACCCTGCTCTAACAGCCAGACCCTTTCAGCTCCTTCCTTATTGGGCTCCAAGCTGTAAAATGGTAGACGGTAGCAGGTTTTAGCACCTACAAAGCCCAAAGACTTAAATTGTCCTTCTCCACTCAAACTGCCATCTCACCGCTGCCCTAATCTCGCTGTGATGGGAGCTTAGGGTACTTTGCTAACCTCTCAGTTCATTTAATGAATTACTAGTCCATTTTATTCACAGTGGAGAGAACCATACTCCCCTGGGTTTACTTGATGAATCATTGAACACTGAAAGGGCTCTTTCATCACCAGCGGTGGTACGGACGCAACAAGCTTTTAAGTTCCTAAAAGTGCTTGAAAAAGTTGAAGTGAGAGTTCATAAGCACAGATCTCCGATTGTGGGGAGGTGATTCAGTGGCAGTCAATCCATGTCAGATATCAGTCAGTCAGGTTTGTGTGTGTGTATATACTCACCGGCCACTTTATTAGGTACACCTTGCTAGTACCGGGTTGGACCCCCTTTTGCCTTCAGAACTGCCTCAATTCTTTGTGGCATAGATTCAACAAGGTGCTGGAAAATTCCTCAGAGATTTTGGTCCATATTGACATGATAGCATCATTGCTGCAGATTTGTCGGCTGCACATCCATGATGCGAATCTCCCGTTCCACCACATCCCAAAGGTGCTCTATTGGATTGAGATCTGGTGACTGTGGAGGCCATTGGAGTACAGTGAACTCATTGTCATGTTCAAGAAACCAGTTTGAGATGATGTGAGCTTTGTGACATGGCGCGTTATCCTGCTGGAAGTAACCATCAGAAGATGGGTACACTGTGGTCATAAAGGGATGGACATGGTCAGCAACAATATTCAGGTAGGCTGTGGCGTTTAAACGATGCTCAATTGGTACTAAGGGGCCCAAAGTGTGCCAAGAAAACATCCCCCACAACATTATATATTATATTTGCAGTTACAAGCAGTTGAACAGGTGTACCTAATAAAGTGGCCAGTGACTGTATAATATAATAATAATAATATATGCCATTTATCTGACGCTTTTATCCAAAGCGACTTACATTGCAGCGAGTGCATACATTTCAGTACATATGGTCCCAGCAGGAATCAAACCCACAACCAAAGCATTGTTAGCACCATGCTCTACCACCTGAGCCACAGAGGACCACATATGAGTGTGTCGCTAAAATCATCTCTTGTCATTGACATCCTCTGCAGCTGCTGTTTACCGATAATCTAATAGACAGGCACGCACGCTGGTCTGCTTGAGAGAAGGAGACACTGTGTATTGCTGCAGCCTCTGCCAGGCTGTAATGTAATCAAAGGTATCTGTGTGAATGAGAGAAGCATTGTGGAGGGAACAGAAAATTGGTCCCTGAGTCCAGGCCCTGGTTGCAGTCTTGCTGAAGCAGAGAGAACAGGCAGGCAGGCAGGCAGGCAGGCAGGCAGGCAGGCAGCTTAGTGTAAGCCTGTCTGGGTATTAAAGCACTTGAACCCCAGAGCTCAGGCCTGTCCCCCTCTTGAGCCTGTGCCGTCAGAGTCACAAAGGTGGACTTACCTTTCCCCTCCTCTCCTCTCCTCTCCTCTCCTTTCCCCTCCTCTCCTTCCCTCTTCTTCGTCCACTGGTTGTTTTGCTGATTCTCGGCATTAGCCACAGGTATGCAATGATACATAAGGCTGATGCAAGAGTTTTGTTTATGTTTCACTGACCTAAATCGACACCTGGTCTGAGACCCTCCTGGACCCTCCTGGCCGCAGGTGTCAAGTGTTTGGCCAAGTGGTCTGATTAAAGCCAAGTTGCAGGAAGCAAGAGAATCAAAGGATGAGGAAATCATGAGGAAATTGACAAAGGGATTGATTGATACATTCATACTAGATTAAAGGCACTGTAGATTACATTATCTGTTCACATCTGTTCACTTTTCATTCATGGTCATTTTAATTAATTACATGCTTTCATTTGTTCATTCTAAACCTCAACTAAAGTCTTTGACCTCTCTGGGTTATATTGTCAGCATGCTCTATGTTGATGAGTACTCCTACATCTAATTTTATGATTGCCTTCCCCGTTCTCAGAACTGGGAGTGCTGCGAGGCCAGGCTAGCCGATAGAACGCAACAGCTGGACCACATGAAGTCCAGGCTGAACCAGTCAATCCCAGACCATGAGGACAAGCTGCAAGGCGCAGAGCAACTCAACAAGGTAACTATTCAACACACACACACACACACACACACACACACACACACACACACACACGCTGTATTCTGTATTAATGTACACAATTCAACTCACATCTGGCTTATTAAGATTAGATTAGATTCAACTTAATTATCATTGTGCAGAGTACAAGTACAGAGACAACGATTATAATCATTATTATAATCATTATAATCATTATTATATTATCATATACTCATTATCTGAGTATAATCCCCTTTGTTTAGCATACTTGTCATTCGGGTAAATTTACTTTAATGGATTGAGAATACACAGGCCAGGCAAACCAACTACTACATACATTTGACGTCACAAACACAGTAGGAGTTTTTTCGCAATAGGTCTTATCAAAGGCAATTGTGTATTACCTTCCTTACAGACTAGATAGACAAGACAGCCATCAGTTAGCCTGCTAAAACAGATCTAAAACAGATAACGTATCCGGTAGCAAAGCCAAATTGGTAACAGGTTTGGCTGTTCAACTCATCCCTTCTGGCCCATCATGGGTTTATCCCCTCCCCTCCCCTCCCCCTTTACCCTTCCCCTCCCCTCCTGTCCCGGCCTGCTGCAGCCCTTAATCCTCTTGGGGCGGGGAGAAAGACAGAGAGAGAGAGAGAGAAAGAGAAAGAGAGAGCAAGAGGGGTAGGGCAGTAAGAGGGTGACTGGAGAGGATTGGTGTGGAGGGGGCCAGGCCTGACAGTTGTTGTGCTGTGTTATGGTATGCAGGAGGCAGAGGACTCACTGGACGACTGGGCAGAGAGCCTGACCGAGTTAGCCACCATGAAGACGGACCTGTCCCAGTACATCATCGCTGACGACGTCCTGCTCCTCCAGGAGCAGGTTGAACACCTCCACTGTCAATGGGAGGAACTTTGTCTCAAGGTATGGCAGATAGCCTCAGGGCTCAGGGTATGTGTGTGTGTGTGTGTGTGTGTGAGTGTGTGAGTGTGTGTGTGTGTGTGTGTGTGTGTGTGTGTGTGTGTGTGTGTGTGTGTGTGAGTGTGTGTGTGTGTGTGTGTGTGGGTGTGTGTGTGTGTGGAGGCAGTTTAGCCAAACAAAGTCATTGTGCGTGATTGTTTGTGTTTGTGTGGCTGTTGGGATGGCAGCTGTAGCAATGTAGCACAACCACAGCAAAGGAAGAGGAAGAAAAAGTTGGCATGAGGTTATGTCCAAATGACTAAATGCAGAAACTCAATTTCTTTATCGAATCAGTGGTTGTTTTGAACAGATTGTCATCTGACTTTGGTTATTTCTGTTGTGTGGGGTTGACACAACCCAGCTAGTTAAGGTAAAAAACAAAAACAATGCTTGAAAGTAGTTTTTTTCACATTTCTAAGGAATTTGTTTTTGTTTGAAATGGTCAGCTGAGTTTGGTGACAATGCTGGAGGTTTAGTGGGGAGAGACAACAGGTCTAAGGGGGAGGTGGCTGTGCTGTGGGAATGGGGGAACAGATGGTGATGGGACAGGGAGAAATGAGTTCAGGCTTCAGGAAGCAGACCTTTTGTATTGGAAATCAGTCAGGCGGGGGGCGGGGGGGGGGGGGGGGGGTCGTCAGGCAAGTAGGCTGGGGGGGGGTTGCTATGGAGATCATAATGGCTTACACCCCAGCCTGGTGTGTTAAGAAGAAGCTTGACTCAAAAGTTTTCAGGCTGAACTGTCTATACGAGTGCAGTCAGAGCACTCAACTTTAGTAATATAATCCATGATTAGATGTAGAGGGTTCACGTGATGCACTCCCCTGCCTTCTGCTTATCCCAGAACCAGGTCCATCGGGACATGGTGTAACACTCAGCTGAAGGGTGTTTCTTCCACCTCCTCCTAATGTTCCCCAACACCATCCACCATGAACTTGTCTCCGAGAGTTTTTACCCCTCATACCTGCCCTGTTAGAGTCACACTCACTATAAGTCTAACACGAGGCCACCAGTCTGAGAAGACACGTTTGTTTAGATGAATATTTTGTTTACTTTTTATGGTAGTTAATAGTTAGCAAATGTTGTTTACGGTTCCTTGAGAAAACTTTGCTTTACACTTTCTGTGCTCTGTGGTGACTCTGCCTGAGGGGTAAACAGATTGAGTCTGAGTTTGTATTGTTTTGGACACAAATAGAGATGTGAGGATGTTGTTTGCATTTCCGTCTGTGAGGACTTGACTACACCTGCCTGTTCTCTGGGTGGTAAGTGAAGGGTTGGTGGCACCGTTGTCAAGCACTCATTAACACGTGAGCCATTAAGAGTGTGAACTTGTTTCTCATCATCATCGTCACAACACCAGCTCACTCGTGAAGAATAGTACGATCAAACTTAATTTAGCAGCTCAATGACTCAATAAAGTCACTGCCAAAAAAACATACGTTCCTGTATCAAAGTCCCAGTTCTTCATGTGTTCATTACTCGTAGTTACTGACCCATAGTAACTGCAGTACTGATCAACTTCTCTGACATTCTGAAAGACTATTTTGTCCCTATAACTCAAATAAAACCTTATGATGTCCATACTGGCCTGACTCTTGATTGAATACTGTAAATGTAATCAATTTAATAACCAGTGTTTTTTCCATCTCTCTGCCTTTCCTCAAAAATCTACCCCCAGGTGTCCCTTCGTAAGCAAGAGATTGCAGACCGCCTCAATGCCTGGATCATCTTCAACGAGAAGAACAAGGAGCTTTGTGAATGGCTGACGCAGATGGAAAACAAGGTGGCGCACAACACCGACCTCAGCATCGAGGAGATGGTGGAGAAGCTGAAGAAGGTACGGAGGCTGTACTCTAACGCACCACACGGCTCGGCCCACCAGGGGTATCCCTAATCAGGGTTACATCGCCTGCTGAGGGTGGCCTATGGTCCAGCCCGATGTCGTGGTGTTTGTGGTCACAGTGATAAAAATGAGTTCAGGTCACAGTGCTAAAAAGGTTATCTTTTATTTGCTTGGATTAACACACTCTCACAACCCTTGCCAGGTTATTGTGGACTTGGTTGGAATAATGGTTGATTTATTTATTGGCTTGTACATAATATTCAACCAACTGAGTTCTACAGAACAGTCAGATTCTGAGCAGAATAGATGCCCGTCGTTCTGTAGTTTCTGTAACACTGATTGAATCGCCTCTCCCGCTGATCAAAGTCTAAGACAGGGAAATAAGGAAGTAAACAAAGGGGAACTACTGCTCTACAAGTGGCCCATGCTAGAACACAGCAAAGAGACATCCCTGGGTGGTGGGTATTGTCCTGTGATTTGGATGAAGGGAGAGAGAGGGAGAGGAGGGGGTTAGGGAGTGGAGGGGGGGTCCATAGTTTTCAGAGAGCTGTGAATTGCCCTGCTCGTGAATGGGACGACAGCTGTTTCAATCTCAGCAGGGCAGCATGGACTTGTTTTGTGGTAGGCCCCTTTGTTTGTAATGGCGTGTGTGTGGGATGTGTGGTAGGGGGAGGGGACTGGTGGCGGTAGTGATTACCCTCTAATCTACACTATAGTAAAGTGTTCTTTAAGCCATGGTTAATGTACTTTGTGGGATCCTATAGAATGCTACCCCCTCCCCAAACACACACACACACACACGCACACACACACACACACACACACACACACACACACACACAGGCACACACACACACACAGTACACACACACACACACACAGTACACATAATACACATTTACTCATAGTCTCTATGGTCAACAGGACTGTATGGAGGAGATCAACCTCTTCAGTGAGAATAAAACCCACCTGAAGCAGCTTGGGGAGCAGCTCATCACCGCTAGCAACAAGACCAAGGAGACGGAGATCAATGACAAGTTGAAGGACATAAATGACCGCTGGCAACACCTGTTTGACCACATAGAGGCCAGGTAAGACCACAGTCTCTACCATCCCAAGTTTCCTTGACGACACCCATGCTTCATTAGGCAATGTAGACATGTGTTGACTAGCATGGTCCTGGATTTCAAACCCTGATGCTTTATCACAATTACCTCATAAGCAACAATCCAGCCATTGGCTGAAGAGGTACCTCTACAGCGAGGGCGGGGGAGGGCAGAGCTGCAGCTGCAATGTCCCAATCTGAGATTAGAGCAGGGAATAAAGGAACCATCACAGGGATAGAGTTATTAATCCATGAAGGCAAATCCCATTCCGACACAGTGGGGAATAAAGAGAACTGCTGAAATACCCTTACACAGGCTTACCTCTTATGTATCATGCAGTGTGCTATGATGCCATGTGATTGACAGTAGACTATAGGATGGTCATAAACATGGTCTGATTATGAGCGTCAACACCAACTGGTCCGTGGGGAAGAATAGAAATAGAAAGCCAGGTACATGCTGTGCAGTCAGTTGCATAGAGGTCACCTGAGATGCTGCTCTGTGCTAACAGGCAGGACGATGTTTATAGATATAGTGTGACAGGGAATAGTAATGATTCACCGTGCATCTGACAATGAACTTTTGCCCCACTGTGTGCTTTGGCATGGGGGTTCAAATTGTGTAAAATGGGAATGTGTTGACCACTAACAAGGTAAATTTTTGAAACGGAGACCGCTTGTACATCTGGGCCATGGTAATGACGTGGAGTCTGTTGTCTGCCGTTTCTTTTTTACCGAGTGGTCCATGCGATTGCTCTTAAAAATAGCAGCGAGGCTCGCATTGGATTTCTTTCAGTTACACACAGTAGGTTATGTGGCTTCTACCTGTTTTCTCTGCTTCAGTGCTGTCATTTTTGGTTTATTTGGCGTACTCTCTCTCTCTCTCTCTCTCTTGTTCTCGCTCTCACTCTCACTCTTGCTCTCGCTCTGTCACTGACAGAAAAAAGGAGCCTGTCGAAGTTAGCAGCAAGGTGCAAATGGAGGACCATGTCTTTGAGTGACAAGGGGGGGGGGGGGGGGGGTGAACTTGTCTAGTGCAATGTGGTCCAAAGGGCTTGGGGAGGGTCTTATCTTTGAATGGGAGTTAGACCTTAGGGCATACCCAGTGTCTTTAGCATTGACAAGACCCACGGGTGACTTATCCAGGTAATGAGCTAGCACTGAGGCACGAGCCCCTGCTGTCAGTGCTTGTCTATGTGGTACAATGCAAAGGAATGTGCGTACCCTTGGCTGTACCTAAATATCCTATTATCACTCAAAAGAGGCTGTGTAAAATATCTTACACAATAACTCAGAGCTCTGGTGGACACTGTCAGCATTGCCTCTCACCACTCTAACCATAGTTTGCATGAGGACAGCGTTTGTGTGTCAGGCTCTGTTTCTCCTTTCAAGTGAAGTGTAAACCCCCTGTAAGCAGATAAACATGAGGAATGTCTGTTCATGGCCGACTTGAACAAGCTGCTTAATGTGACGTGGAAACCATTTAACCTGTTGCCGTGTCTCCTTCCTCTCACACCTGTACAGTGTGCTGAACAGCATGGCGGATCAGCCAACGGTTGCGATTTCAGAATCAGAATCAGAATCAGAATCAGAATCAGAATCAGAATTCTTTTATTTGGCCAAGTATATTTGCACATACAGGAAATTGACTTGGTGAGGTTGGTGCATGGGACATAAAAAACAAGATATAATATACAATATATAATAAAATAGCCAAATATTTACAGAATAGTAAAAACAAATTTACCATTTGTTTGTATGTGATGATATTATATCTATAATAACTGCTCTACTTTAGTAAAAGAGAAGAATATCAAACCAGTTCTGTGTGAACTTGAATTCGTGGTTTCTTGTGAAATTGTCGATCATCCTCTATTCTTCCTCTGAGAAGACGAGCAAAAGATTTGACTGCACTTCAAACCGGGATCCCGCTTGTTTAGTTTCACCACGAGGAGAAGGGAGGGGCTTAGACCGTAGATTGGCTTTGTGAATAGACTGAGACTAAGGCTAAAAGTGGCTTTGTACGTTGGGGGGTAAAAGGTAGGGAGAGGGCTAAAAATGTCTTTGTAGATCAGTGGGTGAGAGAGAGAGAAAGAGTGAGGGGGGGGGGGGGTGAGAAGGGAGGGCCTAAGACCTCACTTAGTTTCCTCAGAGCATGCTCAGTCGGGATGTCCTGTCAACTCCGCTCCACATCAGCCCCGGTGATCCTAGAATACACTGTAATCCTGCCTACATGCGGGCCAGATCTCCTGAGCTGAGAGGACAGCCTGTCATTATAGCCAAAGTGTACTACAACATGGAAGTTCAATCACATTCGAATTGCAATGTTATTCAGACACGCCCCAGCTCGACCGGATTAGTCACCGTTTGGCTACGTGTCACTCATTCGGTGGATAAAAGGGGATGTTAATCACCCGTCATCACATCATCCCAGAAGAGGGAGGGGAAATCAGCTGAGTTGATTTGGGATGAGATATTCCTTGTCTGTCCGTTCGTTAACAGGGGTTTCTGCGGTGATGTGTTTGGAATGGATTGCTGGTCGTCAGAAGTGAGAGGCTTTCCAGAGGGTTGAGTGGTGACAGTGCCTCAGCCCAATCCCGTGCCAGTGTCTGGCCCCCAGGGAGATATGGGAGACGAGTGAGAGTTGACTTGCTTGGGGATTAGGTGCGTTGACACTGGCTCCCCGGTCGCCTTTGTCCCCCAAAGCAAACTGGGTGCTCCGTCACCCTGTCCAGCAGCTGCCGTCTGCTGACACGGGCCATTGTGTCACCCCCCTGACACCCGGCCCATAACCACGGCTTCCTCATCCCCAAGGCCCCCGCCTGCGCTGCTCCTCACCATTGTGTGGGTGAGAGGAGCATGAGGCAGATGTTTTGTTAAAACAACCCACCACCCCCTCCTCCTGCACCCCCCCCCCCCCAACCCCCCCCACCCCACTCGCCAGGAGTCCGCATGCTCACAAATCTACTTCCTTTGTGGCTGAGATTGAAGAGACAGGGATTTTATTTACATCTCTGTTTTCTTCCAAAGCCTTAGTTTTCAAGTACTGAATTAGACAATGTTTAATTCAGTGTTTTAGGAGCTGCTGTTCATTTGCTGTTTGGCTCTCTTGTGTTCTTCAAGTGTCTCGAAGTTCCTGTAGCCATGGCAATGCAGCCTGTTTCTCTCAGAGAACTTTTGCCATCATTTTGCCAGAGCACGTTGCCATGGTGATTGGTTCCGACAAGGAGGTGGTTCCGACAAGGAGGTGTGAAATGGAATTGTCTGAGAGTGTGTAGATTCGAGGGGAGTGAGTGCGTCTCTGTATGAGGACCGGGGTGAAGTCATAGATTGGATTAGTATTTCTAGCATTTCTATTATGTTTAACTTACCCAATGCAAATCCTCAGTCTGAGGAGGCATAATACAGTTATGTTTTGTCACAAACATAACAGCGTGAATTGGTCTTGTCCGAGTCTTTTGCGGGAGACTGTACAGTAGCATTTAAGTTGCTCAGTTCTTCACTGTGTAAATGCAAGCCCTCAAGAGCCTGTTGCATAGAGTCACACTGTGACAGAGACATCTAGTGCAGTGATGGATGAAGCTCTCTTATCCTCTGTGTGTGCGTCTGTTGCTATTACTGGGTATTCTAATTGTTGTGTTGTTGTTGTTGTTGTTGTTTTTCTGTGTAATCTCTATTGTAATTGTTTGGGTAAATGGTGAATGGAAGATATAGGTTAGTCTTATTAAGTAGCATGCCCCAGCCTTGCGTCACTAGCCTTGCCCTTGTTAACAGTGGGAGCCGAGGCACCCATCTGTCAGTGCTGGACAGCAACAGCAGAAGACAGGCCTGTAATCTCCTCAGTACTTGACTAACTTAAATTGGCTTGGGCTTCTGGCTCTAATCCCCAGACAAGCAGCCACAGGACTGGTCTCTACCTCAACTAACCTGACCAGGCCTGAGGCTGTCATAGTGGCCCTCCAGGGCCCACTGACACCCTGAACTCTAGCCAACTGTAGGCTAAGTCACTGTTATTGTCTACATCATCTCTAGGCTTAGGCTATAAAATCTTATTTTGGCAAAAGCTCCTATATACAGTAGAACCACTACAGAACTCGTGCTGTGGAATGTTTTACATGCAGCAAGGAGAGTAGAATACGAGTGAAGATGCAGTTTGTTGCAGACACTTTTTACTGACTCTCATATTTTGAGTGGCCAGTATGTGCACATAGAAAGGGAAGTCCAAGTGTTAACCACGGATGTGTGTGTGTGTGAGTGCATTTCCCTCTTGTGTGCCTGTGTGCACTGCTGAGGACAGTCAGTGGTCCACCGTGGCTGAGGCTGTGAGGGCCGTGAGCGGGCTGAGGGAGGAGGGGGGGGGGGGGAGGGGACTGGCTGACTGCGGAGCATGAGGCAGGCAGAGCAGGGGGAAAGCGCTGGCTAACGGGTGAACCGCCATGGAGTAGCCTCCTCACCAGGCAGTAAGTACCTCTTCTCTCTCCCTAATCCACAGCTCTCATGGCCCTAAGCACAGCCAGCACTGGACTAAATAGGCAGCTGGGTTAAAGGGGAGCAGAAAAGGGTGTTGTTGTGTTGTGCGCGTGTGTGTGTGTGTCTGTGCGTGCCTGCGTGTGTGTGTGAGAGAGGGAGGGAGAGGGAGAGAGATGGAGAGCAAGAATGAGGGGGGATGGGCTGTGCTTTGTCGGTGCATGCATGCAAGCAGCAGCAGCAGCAGCAGCTTCTGCTATTCATGCTCAGTGATGTTGCATTAGCCCGGTTCATTGTGTGTGTTTTTGCATGGTTATACAGGTATGTGTGTGTGTTTTTTTCAGCCATTCATGTTCAGTAAGATCAGTCTCCCAGCCACGACTAGCAGGCATCCTCAGGTAAACACGACCTTAATCCACTCCAGCCTGCAGAGGTTTGCTCTGGATGCTTTCGTGATGATGACCATTACTGAGCCAAAGATAGACACATAACATTGTCTCTACTGTCTGTCTCTGTCCCTCTGGCTCTGAACTAGCGGGCACGTTCAGCATTTGACTCTGTAGCCACCTTGTCCATGCTGGTGGAATGACAACAGTAATTAGCTAGATTGATAGCAGCTTGTTGCTGGTTTCACTGCTATGTTGCATCAGCTCTCGTCTTGCTAAACTGGTAGCTAGCACCGGTCACCTTGCAATGTCAATGGGGTCTTTTGCATTCTCCAGACATACAGAGCAGTATGATGAATAGTGCAGACAGTGCTCATTTGGTAGACACAGACATGTGCATACGCACATACATACACACACACATACACACACACACACACACACACAGACAGACACACACACACGCACACACGCACACACGGACACAGGTTTGTTTGTGAGGGATTCCAATAGAATGCTCACTGGATGGGTCACATGACAATGGAATGCTCTACATGTATTGTGTCACTGGGTGCAGGAGAATGCACTGATATAGGTCATTGACCAGTTAGTGAAACTGGAATGCCAGGGCTCCACAATTGTCATTCAGAAGAGCGTCGCTGATGTAGGTCACACTCACACTCCCAGGATCCTACAGTTCCTAATGACTACTGCTGTGTCGTATGTAAGAATGACAGATATGTTATCACGTGCTCCATGGAGACCAAAGGGTGTTTTCCTGCTGTAGCAATAGCGATTATCAGTGGAGGTTTCTGTCCTGTCATTTGTCTTGTTTACAGATAAGTCACAGGCATGTTAGTCATTGGGAGCTGTTGCCTCGTGAGGTTCCGCTGAACTGGTATACTTTTGGGAGCCATCTTTACCCAGAAAGCCGGAGGTTTTTGATTATAGTGCTGCTGCCACAGTTCTGTTACTGAAAGTGAAACATGTACTAGTCGTCAGCGTTACCTCAGTCATGCACACATCTACTGTATACTCCACCTGGTATCTACAATACATCTACTGTATACTCCACCTGGTATCTACAATACATCTACTGTATACTCCACCTGGTATCTATAATACATCATAGCATGTGAGTGATAGTGAAGGAGATGATTGATCGTGCCCCAGTGATATTGAGGAGGACGGATAAGCTTCCTGATGTTATTGATTGACTGGCTGACTGACGTATCGATGATGTGTGTTTTCTCAGGGTGAGGAAGCTGAAGGAGACCCTGGTGACCGTGCAGCAGCTGGACAAGAACATGAGCAACCTGAGGACGTGGCTGTCCCGTATCGAGGCAGAGCTGGCCAAGCCTGTGGTCTACAGCGTGTGCCACAGCGATGAGATCCAGAGGAAGCTGGCTGAGCAGCAGGTGGGTACCACAGCCTATAGAGCCTCTATGTCTAACAGTCTACAGACGAACCCACAGACAGCACAGTCTGTTTTTTTTTGTTTTAAAAAATATATATATTTTAGGGCATTTCTGCTTTATTGGGATAGAGATAGTAGAGATTGACAGGAAGGATGGGTGAGAGAGAGGAGGGATGGCATGCAGGATATGTCGATGGCCGGAATTGAACCAGGGACCTTGCGATGATATGGTATGCGCCTTAGTGTGCTATGCCACTGAGCGCCCCCAGCACAGTCTGTTTTACGTTAACCACATACTGAACCTATAACTGTGCAGTTTCAATCTGTGTGTTAGGAATGTAGCCTTGAGTACAAATATAGATTTACACTGTTAAGTGTCGCAGCTGGATGAAGAGAGCGGTAAGTGTTATGGTGTGTGAAGTGCACTTGAGTGAGAACGAGGTCTCAGAGAGCAGAACAGGGTACCGACAGGAATGGATTTTAGCCTGATTAGTCCCTTCCGCTTCCTACGCCTGTAGCAGGAACAGAAGTGGGTCCATGCACGAGAGAGAGAGAGAGAGAGAGAGAGAGAGAGAGAGAGAGAGAGAGAGAGAGAGAGAGAGAGAGAGAGAGAGAGAGAGAGAGAGAGAGAGAGAGAGAGAGAGAGAGAGAGAGAGGGAGAGGGGGCTCCTCTCCTGCTTCCACTGTTCCTGTCATCTCAGAGAACAAGGGAACTCTCAGGTGCATTAGGATATGACTCTCGTACGGCTATGACTCTCATTAGGATATGACTCTCATTACGATATGACTCTCATTAGGATATGCCTCTCGTACGGCTGTGCTCTCCAGGCTTGCAGAGTACAAATATGAAAAAAAAAACTCCAGAAAAAACATTCCAAAGCACAAGCCAACTACAGCTAATGAGAGCTTCTTGTGGTTTGTTAAGAGATGTGCTGAGGACTTATGAGTTGTGGTTGTGGTCCTGGTGTGGTTGTGGTCCTGGTGTGGTTGTGGTCCTGGTGTACTGTATCCAGTCAGTCTGTTTGATGGTGTCTGTGTGCTTGTGTGGCTGCAGAACCTGCAGAGGGACATTGAGCAGCACACAGAGGGCGTAGCGTCAGTTCTGACTCTGTGTGACGTCCTGCTCCACGATGCGGACGCCTGCGGGAGCGACACAGAGAACGATTCCATCCAGCAGACCACCCGCAGTCTGGACCGCCGCTGGAGGAACATCTGTGCCATGTCGATGGAGAGGAGGATGAGGTGAGGCGCACACACACACACACACGCACACGCACACACGCACACACACACACACACACACACAGGTGTTAGAAAGGAACAACTGTCACAGAAACAGTACCCCTAATGCATAATTTGTTTGCTCATGAGTTTTTCCCCTCAACCCCTTCCTCCCAGGATTGAGGAGACATGGCGCCTTTGGTGTAAATTCCTGGACGACTACTCCCGCTTCGAGGACTGGCTGAGGACGTCTGAGCACACCGCAGCCAACCCCGTCTCTACCGATGTCCTCTACACCAGCGCCAAGGAGGAGCTGAAGAAATTTGAGGTCAGCTAAAAGTGAAAAACACAGAACACGAGTCAATTGCTCCAGATTCTGGTGTCCTATTTCAAAAGGAACGTCTCCGCAATGAAAACGTGTTAGGGCCTTGAGAGGGAGGTTTGTTTTTAGTTTTGATCTCTTTATTGGCTAGACTGGATCCAGCTTGTAGTGTTTGTGTTAGTTCTGTTTGCTCTCAGGTTTGCCTGTAACTGTAGACTGTACAAAGGCTACACTCGACCGTCCGTGTGTGTGTATGGATTACTTACACAGATTAGGTTCAGTAATCTGGGCTCTGCTGAAGCCCTATCTTTTGCTTGAGAGCAACATGGACTCTATCACTGTGTACTAGTCTTGTTTCCTAAATCTGGTTGGCCTGCTCTTTCCATGATCAGTAAATTAGCATAATGTTATTGACCTATCAACATAAAGTTCTCCCTGAATTTTAGTAAGGGTCACATGTATTCACAGGCCATGTTTTTCAGGTATTATCACTATAACAGAATCTGGACCGTTATATAGCACACAATGTGTTGCTCTCAAATATGTATAAATCATGTTGCCACTGACACAGATCTGTCTCCCTCCCTCCCTCCCCTCAACCCCAGGCTTTCCAGAGGCAAGTCCATGAGCGGTTAACCCAGCTGGAGCTGGTCAATAAGCAGTACCGGCGCCTGGCCCGGGAGAACCGCACAGACGCAGCCAGCAAACTCAAAGTCATGGTTCACGAGGGCAACCAGCGCTGGGACAGCCTGCAGAAGAGGGTGGCCGCCGTGCTCCGCAGACTCAAGGTAGGAGGTCAGGGGTCAGGGGTTAGATGAGTGTCAGAATAGCATTACCGGAAACCAAAAATACACAAAGATGTGAATCCTTAATCCTAGTGGTTGGCAAGGCCAGTCCAAATGAGAATGGCCATTTGATGGAATGTGGGTCATTCCGGACATGCTATTGGACACCGTATGATGGTGCGCACATGCAAGGCTAGCAGAAGTGTGCTGTTTTTAGGTTCGCAGTCAACATCTCCCAGCTATGCTTACAGGCCATGCCAGATCTGAGGGTTGAGAGCATTAGGCTGTAGATGAGGTGGACACCGGGTCCTGTGGTCAGTATGAGGTCTTGTCCTCTAGGAGGCGCTGGTCAGGTCGGAGGCTGTGTAGAGTACATTTGTCCAAAGTAAGTGAATCATCTATACATCAGTCATCATAAGCAAAAATCTATGCTAGGACCAGGTACCATTGGCAGTCACAATGCTAGAAAAAGGAAGGATTATTATTATTTTTATTTTTTTATTAACAGTAGAGGAACTATACAGAGGGGTAGTGGGGTGAAGAGGTCTTTAGGAGGGACAGTCAAGATGTAGCCTGAAGAGATGGTGATTTCAGTGGTGTCTGGAGGTCTAAGCCCGCTGTATTAAGGTCACTTCTCCGACGGTGACAAAGCAATGACAGTGATGGTCATGTGGTGAAAACAGCTGTTTCTTTTGTGACATGTGGACATGTGGGCCAGATGGAGGACATTTGTGCTGCTTTTTTAAGATCAGATGTAATCAAAGAACCATTTGATGATTGGATTGACTAGACCACGTGCCTGGTTCAAAGCTCTGTCATCATAGTAGGGAGTGTTATAAACAAGCTACAATCTACACATTAAACGCTGAAAATGTGTCTCCCTCTGCGAATGATGTGCAAATGTTTCAGTTGATTGAATCAACAGGCATTCATTCGACTGCAATGCTGATTTTGTCTCGATTTGAGTCCATTGTTGCTCCACATACAGATTATTATTATTGTTTGAATGAAACTGATATCATCAAGGAGCCATACCTCTCTATGCTCTGTGCTCATCTTCATCTTCATCTTCTCTTGCAGCACTTTACCTCTCAGAGGGAGGACTTTGAGGGCACGCGCGAGGGCATCCTGGTCTGGCTCACGGAGATGGACCTACAGCTCACCAACGTGGAGCACTTCTCTGAGAGCGACATCGAGGACAAGATGAGACAGCTCAACGTAAGTCTGACCCCTCTGGCCGTCACAGTCTGTCTGTTCACCTCTCCTTGCTACTGTGTTCCCAACTCTCTCCACTTCAGTTATATCGTATTAGCCTGTGCTTGATTTGTTATGTAGGCGGTGAGTATGTCTTGTTGGCGGTATGCTGGGTTGATAGCTGATCCCTCTCTCTCTCTCTCTCTCTCTCTCTCTCTCTCTCTCTCTCTCTCTCTCTCCCTCTCTCTCTCTCTCTCTCTCTCTCTCTCTCTCTCTCTCTCCCTCTCTCTCTCTCCCTCTCTCCCTCTCCCTCTCTCTCTCTCTCTCTCTCTCTCTTCCTCTCTCGTGTCTTGTGTCTCATGTCCCCCTCAGGGTTTCCAGCAGGAGATCACTCTCAACACTAATAAGATAGATGCTCTGATAGTGTTTGGAGAGAACCTAATCCAGAAGAGTGCTCCCTTGGACGCTGTGCTGATTGAGGACGAGCTGGAGGAGCTTCACTCCTACTGCCAGGAGGTGTTTGGCAGGGTGGCACGTTTCCACCACCGCCTCATCAACAGACGCCCGGTCAGTGGACTTCACAGCCTGCAACGGCACCACATGACACTCTAACGCTGTCTCCACATTACTGTATTTAACGTTAACGTTATTTTAATGTCCTCAGCATTTTAACCTCTTATGCCGAATGCCCTGTTTGACTCATTTCCGCCTAAAAACCGGCCCCAAACTAAACTGCTTATAACGTTAGAAATATGATGATCAGATGCAAAAGCAGGATGTCGTTTGATAGGTAACACCTTGAGGTTTTGTGTGGATATGCTCAGATCATAGTTCGGAATAACATACTACACATGACAAGGGGTTAAAGTAATTGTAATTGATAATGAAATTAATACTCAAATTAAAGCAGAATTTGGGCCCGTCCGGCTTTAGAGGTTTAACTGTCATTATAACTATGTGCCCAGACACATTTGAATTTATTTTATCCCTAGAGAATTGGTAACGAAACTAAAAGTCCACTTATCATAATTGGAAATTATATGGATATAGGAATGACTGTGTGCCTGTCCCATACTCAGGTTCTGGAGGAGGAGAGAGACCTGTCTGACAGAGACACAGATATGGAGGACTCAGCTGAGCTGGCTGGAGGTTCCTGGAGAGAGGAGGATGATGATGAGGAGAAGGAGGAAGATGAGGGCCTGACGGGGGGAGAGTCAGTGGGGCGGCAGGCTGTGTGTCATCTCCTGGCCCCCCCTCTGGAGCGGTCGGGACGGGAGACCCCCGTGAGCGTGGACTCCATCCCCCTGGAGTGGGACCACACTGTGGATGTAGGGGGATCTTCATCCCATGAGGATGATGAAGACGCCCCCTTCTACAGCGCCCTATCAGGTACCTGTCCCTCTCAGCCCCGTTCTCCTCTCTGTCTTTGTTGCCAGGTGAATGAAGAAGGATTAAAAGGACGGACATTGTATCCAGAGTGAAAAACCCTTTTGAGCTCAATTGACTCCCATTCTTCTCTTGCAGATGTAGAAATCACTGAGAGCTCAGAGTCCTTTGTTAATGCGACTGCCAAAGCTATGAGAGCAGCCTCGGGTAGGCACTCTGCCTCCTGCATGTGTCTGCACTGCTGTGTGGCTCTGACCAGGCATGAACCCTCAACCCATCCAACCCCATTCTCATCCATAGTCTCCACTACTCTTCCACTCTTCCACCCCTTCCTGATACACATCCTGTACGGTCCCGTTACACACCTGCCCCTTTTGTACTGTATCATGTTCCTACCAGATAATTTGCGCAACAAGTCCCGCCATTCCCCCTGCCTGCCCTGTCTGACTTACTCCCACTACTAATAGGAAGGGCAGAGCACCACAGACTTGGCATGGATTGGCATGCCCATGTTTTACATGACTGAATGTTAAAGACAGATGGGGCGGTCCACTCTGATCTGTCCCACCACAGGCATTAACTCATTCAGTGCCGAGGGTGAATAAAGTGGCTCATAGGGTCAACATTCTAGAGTGCCAAGGGTGACTTTATTCACCAAAAATTACATTATACATTATGATGCTTCATTTTGTAGCCAATCAAAGTATTGTTGCTAGGTAAATACCACAATAAAAAAAAACTTGGTACTCTCGGTGGTGGAGTGTTCCGGAATTCTTTGGCAGTTAGTGAGTTAAACATGACCTAGTTATCCACAGTCCTTAACCACCTACCACCCACCACCTGCATCTGCATCTGTTCACAGTGTGACGCTGCATGATAACGCCTCGCTGGATTACTTTGATTTTACAGCCATTTTGTTTCCTGAGTTTGGTTTGTGCATGCGTATGTTCAACTGTCATGGCATCTCCTTTGGTGCATCGACTGTTTGATACCATAACATGTTTCGCCTCAAAGTGCTTGAATAAGCACATGGGTGCCCACCATGACTGCCCTTTGGTGAAACTGGCTGTGGTCTGACTCTCTCTCTCTCTCGGTCTCTTTGTCTCTCTCCCCCATTTCGTTTATTCTTTCAGTGAAGTCTGTGACAGACCCACCTAACTGGCACTCCCCCGAACCCCAGGAGAGGAAGCGTGTCCCCAGGGACATCATCAGAGGCCTGGGCTCCTCTCCCACCCACACCACCAGCACCCCCTTCCACCAGCAGGGCTACGTAAGTTCAGCACACTGACAACCATTGACTTGCATAAACACACACATTACTGTAGTTATAGATGAGGGGTAATATCGGTAGTGATGTCGGGTGTTCTGTCTCCTTGAACCAGGCCAAGCTGATGTCAGAGTGCAGCGGCAGCATTGACAATGTCAAGAGGGTCAAACTGATCCTGAATGATGAGGAGCTGGAGGACCAAGGCCTCACCACGCTGAGCACTGCAGACCAACAGACATGTATGTCTCTGTGACACTCCTCCACAGCCATTTCTGTGTGTATTCCATGTATGACGCCATGTAAATGTGTTATCATTGTAATCATTGAGCATTTCCGTGTTATGTGTGTATCTGCAGCCGTGATCGAGCGTTGGGAGCTGCTCCATGCCCAGGCCCTCAGTGATGAGCTGTGCATCAAACAAGACCTGCAGCAGTGGCAGAAGTTGAACTCTGACCTCATTGACATCACAGGCTGGCTAAACCGGGTGTTGCCCGAGCTGGAGAGGCTGCAGAGGCTGGCACCGTCCACCAGCGTCCGCGACATGGAGGGCAACATCAGGAGGCTCAAGGTAAGGGGTCTGACAGTGAGCGTAACATAGCAGGGAAACAATGTACCAACAACAAGGATCTCCTCCTATCAGTAAAACAGATGACTGCATCTAACAATCCATTATGCTTGATTTAGTGACAAACAAGCAAACCTTTTTTTTTACTCTTTTACTTTTTTTGCTGTGTGTAGAATGTGATCCAAAGTGTCCTCTCTTCCTCCTCTCTTCCTCTCTCTCTCTCTCTCTCTCTCTCTCTCTCTCTCTCTCTCCCTCTCTCTCTCTCTCTCTGTAGGAGATGCAGAAAACCTTCAATCGTTACAAGTCTCTGATGATCTCCATTAACCTGAGTGGGCGTAGCTTCCAGCATGGGGACAGCGCTGAACTGCAGGAGCTTCAGGAGGGCCTGCGGGTTGCCAACCACAGTTGGACCCAAGCCTGCGCGGGCCTGGAGAGCTGGGAGGGCCGTTTGCACAGCGCACTCATGCAGTGTCAGGTGAGGACAACAACACACTGATATAAACTATGGACTAGATGGAATATCCCTCTGACCCTTTAACCTTTGACCTTTTGACCACTCTATTTCAGGAGTTTCATGAGACTCTGCACTCCATGCTGCTGTGGTTAGCCCGGGCTGAGAACACACGCTTTGCAGTGAACATCCACGACCGATTCGCACCCCGCTCTGTCCTGCTGGAGCACAGGGACACTCTCATGGTGAGGGGTGCATTCAGTCTATGAGCACAGAAAGGCAATACTGTACAATTAGTGGACGCAATTATGCGTTCCGTGCAGAGACATTTTAGCCGAGCGTGTAACAGTGGAATCGTGTTTCCTTGACAAAGAGTTGAAATCTCTTTGACTGTATTCCTGGAGTTTCATGTGTAATCCACCTGCTGTCAGCTGAGGCCTGTGCTCTCCTATGCCCCGTGCTGTAGGCCCTGGAGGAGGAGTTGCGTGGGCGCCAGAGGCAGGTCTCCTCCCTGCAGGAGATCTCCACCCAGCTCCTGCTGGAGGCCACAGGCGAGGACAGTATCGAGGCCAAGGAGAAAGTCCACGTCATCAGCAACAAGCTTCGCCTGCTGCTGCGCCAAGTGGCCAACGACCTGCACGTTCTGCAAGGCAGGCTGGTATGTATACACAGGGTGCCACCGTCCACCACCTCCCCCCCGTCGACTGAAAGTCCAGTGCTGTTTTGTTGTCCCAGTCCGCCCCTGATGGCAGGCTGGTACGTATACACAGGGTGCCACCATCCACCACTTCCCCCCCGTCGACTGAAAGTCCAGTGCTGTTTTGTTGTCCCAGTCTGTCCCTGATGACATGTCATGAGTTTTTGGTGAATAGGGTTGATCGTTTTTCTGATCTATTGATGGTGGTGAATATTGTTGTTGCGGGAAATAAAAACAGGTTTGACCACTATTTGTGTTCTGTCCCAGGACTCCTGTCCAACCGGCTCTGAGGTAGACGGTGGCGGCTCTCCACACAGGCACAAGGTACAGTACAGTTTCAGTCACACATGTTCAATAGCTGGTGCTGTAGCACAGAGTCAATGCAAACAGGTGCCTCTGCACAGACTCTTGTCCAGTCCAGTCCAGCCCAGTCCAGCCATCACTTGCAGTGAAACGCCAAATGAAACAATCAATGGTTAGATCCAATGTAATAGCTCCATGTAAATATTTGTAATGGCGCGTTTGTACCCATGATTACTCACAGGGAAAAAAAGTAAACCTTTGTAAAATATGTTTTAATGGTTTGGTTTGTGTGTGTAGGAGAAAGCTGAGATGGGAGCAGCTGAAGTCCGATCCCCTGGCAGTAGAAGGTACGTGCCGAATGTGCCTCATTGCCTTCGTCCCAACCTCAATCACTGGAACGAGAAGTCTGTCTGCTTGTTCACAACACGTTCTTACCCTCATGATACAAAACCATCAGCTCTTAATCAGATTTTCCCTCCATTCCATCAGATAAAGCTATGTTCTAATCTTATTGCAATGCATGCAGCTTTACTGATGTGTTTCTCTGTCTCTCCATGTCAAGGGAGGAGAAGAAGGACTCTACCCCAGCTCGGCCCTTCTTCTACCGGGTGTTGCGTGCTGCCTTCCCCCTCCATCTGCTCTTCCTACTGCTGCTGGTGCTGGCCTGCCTGGTGCCGATGTCTGAGGAGGACTACAGCTGTACCCTGTCCAACAACTTTGCCCGCTCCTTCTACCCCATGCTGCGCTACACCAACGGGCCCCCTCCCACATGAGAGAGCTACAACCCACCTGTTTCCTCCATTATACACGCCCCCCCCCCACACACACACACACACACACACACACACACACACACACACACACACACACACACACACACACCAACCGCAATCACTGGAGGCCCGAAGAAAAATATGATCAGACTGGAGACTTTAAGGACAACCGATGCTTTCTGTGTCTCTCAGCTGCAAAAGTTTTTTTTTGTTTTTGTTCGAGTTTTTTTAAGTTGTCTAAAAGGTATTTATGTAAACATATTTATATTTAATATATCTGGAGAGCTCACGTCATGAAGGTGTGCAGCTCTTCCATGAAGCAAAGAAGCCATATCATTGGTTAATTTTGAAGTAAATAATTTTTATATGGAGCTAAAATATGTAATGACTATCCCCATGAAACCCTGTTTTCCACGAACAAACAAAGAAATATTTCAAAATGTATTTTGATATTTTCTTTTATTGCCACAGACTCGCAATGATGACCTATAGGATTAGGTTTTAATGGTAAATAACATTTACTACCAAAGGATCAGAGAATTGAGCGTATTGATCATTTTCTACCACAACGACTGTTTTTACTGTTTTACTTTCGAGAACCAATTGTGGATAGCACATTTTTGTACATATCGACTGAACAAGAGTTTGTGTTTGTTTGATTTAGAATCATATTCACTGTGAAAGGTGATTTTTACTGAATAACTGTAGCCACTCATCTGAAAACATGCCTTGCTGTAGTCAGTGATTTTTTTTAAATCAAGATTTTAAAGTTCTTAATTAAGACAACCAGTGTACTTGTGATTTTGTTTGTATCAATACATTTGTATATAATGGCAAACTACTGAAAAAGCAATGATTAACGTGTGAGTGTGTATGTTGATTGCTGCTTGGTAATTATTTTAGTACTGCATAACTGATCAAAATAATGTGACCGTCTGAACACTGCTCTTTTACACTACTCTTTCATGCAGTTGAATGACACGAGTCAAATCTAACGCTGTTCCAACAGAGATACAGTGTATGAATGTAACTGTTATGAAGCTGGAAAGGCCAGTCAGTGAGCAATGAATGTAGCCATGTACACACCACACATGCACAATCAAAGAGCATGTGTTTGTGTGTAGAGAGGGGATTCTGTACATGCTGTACCTTTATGCACATATGTTTACTCATGTATATAAATCTGAACCGGAATAATGGGAGCAGAGCTGCGGCCATGTTAAGAGAGCGGTGTAAAACAGTGCGTTTACCCAGACCACGCTGATTCGTTCGTGTACATAATCTCAGTCATCCTCTGTACTGCCCGGTAGGCCAATGGAACATAGACAACAATGGTGTGTATAGTTTGATTTATTTTCTGAATGCTTATTTATGGGATGTATAGATTAAAGTCATTTTTACTTGACAATAAACATTGTTTGCCATGAGACTGTGGCTGTCAGTGTTCTTCATTCACTTCTTTACAGAGAACATTGTTGTTGTGTATCTCTAGTTGGGACTAAGAAATTCTAAACAAATACACAATAGCAGGTTGTGACTCAGACTCCGGTTGTGAGTTTTATAGAAGCACAAACATGGCTTTGACATTTTACATCGGATAAACAACACAAGCACCATATAATTACGCAAGAAAGGGACAGTTCATGACAAAGATGCATACGTGTGTGTGTGTGTGTGTGTGTGTGTGTGTGTGTCTGTGTGTATGTGTGCACGCTTGAGCAGTTGCTGGTTTTGTTTAACAGTCATCTTAATCAAAGGCCACTTGATGCATCTGACTGACATTTGAAGGGATCACTTGGGTGTACGTCAGAGGCTGGCCTCCCGGACACAGATCAATCTTAATCCTAGACTAAAATGCATCTTCAATTAAGATTTTATGATTGAAAATGTCATTTAATCCTTAATCTCTGTCCAGGGAACCAGCCCCAGGAATATTAGAAATCCAGAATGAATAGCCACTGTCAACATCTAGTGAATACATCTAGTAGAGTCATTTGAAAGAGTAGTGATTGGTGCAGAGAAATAATGACTGTATTCAATGTACAAGGTGGTATTAGGCAAAGAACATGCACGATATGATAGAAATACACTGCACATCTAATAACTGTGTGTGTGATGACATTAAGCAGTCCTGTCTGATAGTAGATTAAAGAAGACTTCATGCACCTTTATCCGAGTAAGCCAGTTAAGATGGTATGAATTGTTCTGCAAGATACACAAAAATCATGAAAAAGAAGGTGAAAAAGATACAAATATATCAAAAGACACACATTTTGACCAGTAGAAGTTCAAAGATGTACTCATTACTGTCTACATTACCACCTGATTATTTACAAGGGAATTACACACAGAAAATACATTCAATCGAAACCACATCATTGTTACAAATCGTAATCTCCCCCCCCCCCCCAAGGACAAAAAACATCATAAAAACAATAAAACTGATATTAATATTTAACAGCACATAATGTTTATGTTTTTTTTTCTTCTGTCAGTCATTAGTCATAGAGTGGTGGCAGCTACCTTGGTGCTAGATCGAGCACCAGTTTCTCTTTCAGTTCAGCCACCTCTGTGAGGTGGTATATGAGCTCGGGCAGTCTCCATGTCCCCCTTCTCTATCCATGTACGCCATTCCCCTCCTACTCAGGTCCCCACCTCTCCTGTCTGAGCTGGCCAGTGTCCTGGGTGGACATGCCTGCAGGAGAGGAACAGTGTCAGAAGAACACCCGCTCTAGCGACGGAATTGTAATTGCAATGGAATTGTAATGGAATTGTATTTTACCATTTGCTAATACAACGTCACACCGATTAGAACTTACTAATGCGCACTAATGCGCATACCACAAGGTTCCTGGTTCGATTCCGACCCTCGACACGTCTCGCATGTCTTTCCTCCTCTCTCTCACCCATCCTTCCTGTCAGTCTCTACTGTCTCTATCCCAATCAAGCAGAAATGCCCTAAAAATATATTTAAAAAAAGAAGAACTTACTCATGGTTACCCACAGCTGTGGTCCACCTCTGAATTCAGGGATAGAAGTAAAGTCTGGGACTGGAGGTGGGTGTCCACTACAGAGGCATGGTTGGGGGCATGTGCAGAGGCCTGGGCTGGAGCTGGAGCTGGGGCTGGAGCTGGGGCTGTGCCTGCTGGGGGCTCAGTGGGGAAGGGGTTAGACCTGGGAGCTGTGGACATGCGGCTGTTGGAGGCGTTGGTCGTGTTGGCGTCTAGCATCTCCAAGAGCAGGTCGTAAACCAGCACCACGTTCTTCTTCTTCATATTGGAGAGGTGGTCCATGCCTTTGTTACTGAAGGAGAAAACAGAGAGGTGCATGGGAAATGCAGTCTTAATAAATGGCCAACAAACACATCAAGTCTGCCACCAGCATTTGTGAATAATGAGACGATCAGAAACGGTGTTTATGTCTGAAAACTACAAATGGGCAAAGCTGTGAGCAGTCGGTCGCTGACCGACCGAACAAGGAGCTACTTCGTCAGGAAGGTGTCAGTGAAGGGAGGGAGCTGTGACGATACCTGACATGGCGGATGTGTGACAGCAGCATGAGGAGGTGGGCCAGGCGGGCAGATTGCTGCTGGAAGGACAGGCCTCGTTTGGAGATGGCCCACACCAGGGCGTCTGTCACTGAGTCCAACAGGCGCATGAGCTTCCCCCTGCTCTCTTGCTCCTCCGCTGTCTCTGGAGAGCTATTGCACATGTCTACAGGGGGGAGATGCACGCATTTTTTTTAAACTGACTATCCATTTATATGGCCAGACAATCTCAATCAGTTGTTCACACTAGTTGTTCTTTACTAGTCACACACAAGCACAGAGTGAATAGGGCATGTTCATTTGACGCATCTCCCATTTCATACTGTACAACAAAATCCCTAGCATTAAAGAAAGGATTTTCTTTGTGTTATTTAGGGATTTTTCAGCTTTGAAATTAGTAGACAGAATTTAAGTTCTATGAGATAGCATTGTAGTCCCCTGATTGGAGGACATGAAGAGAGAGTAATAATTATACCTCTGCTGTACAGCATTTATAATTTCATGGTAAGGAACACACACATCTAGACACATATCATTTCCCATCACTCATTTCAGTGAATCGGTTAATCAATTATTTATTAGTTTACTAGTTTTAATTCCACCCTTCAGATGTCCACAGGTTAACCCATCTTTCCCAGTATAGTGTCATTTTTATGATTTCCTTCTGCAATACATCATCTATTTTACTGTGATATTTTACAAAGGTCTTGAACCTCCCCATTTGTATCATTTCTGCCGAAAGTTCCTTAAAAATAAATATTTTACCTAAGAGTATAATCAGATTTCCCAATAATTGGGCTTGGTTATTCAAATCCCCTAACAATATAGTTTGCAGGTCTATATCCACATTGATATTATAAGAACCATTACTGAACCTGACTCCAAAAGTGAGCCACCAATGGACAGTACCAAAACAGATGAACTATTGATTCTGTTTCCTCGTGGCAGAATCTGCACAAGGCAAACTGTTCAATGACCCATGTATTGAGCATTCTCTTTGTAGCAAGAGTTATATAGAAGATTTTTAATTTTAAAGAACAAATTGCAGTGTCAATTGTTGTTTTACGTACAGTATCTATCTACATCACTTGTGTATAATATAAGCTTTAAGAGAGAGGTTTAATGCCTTTATATTTTACTATTTTAGCCCTCCAAATTTGTGTTTGTTGTACATACGTCACATAACTTTATCTGGCTTGCCATTTCAAATACATTTAAATATTTTTTGCTCACATAACTTGAAAAAGGGTTCTCCAGGAGTCGGTAGAGCCATGAGTAGATATGTAAACTGAGAAATCTCTAGAGAATTTAATTAAAATCGGCATCATTTACATTTCCTTGGATATGTACCAAACAAAAAGGATTTACTGTACATTTGAAACACTAGATGGCACTGAAGAGGAGAAAATGTGTCAAAAAAGCTTCTTCATAAATCTAATTTGAGGACAGATCACACGAGGACAGAAAATGAAGGCTGGAGGAATTGAGCCATACCTTATTTCTGTCCAACAAAACATATCTGCAATCCTATGCTCTCTGACTTTTTAGACCAGATTTCTGTTGCACAATTTGTTCTTTTTTTCAGGCTGCACTGGGAGAGAATAAACAGATAAAGAGTCTGGCAGTGGTTGCATCCAGAGTGTGTGGACAGAGAGAGGTCAGTCACCCCAGTGAAACCTGGGTTAGAGGGACAGAAAGAGGGCACTGTGACACTCAGGGAGAGGAGTTGGAAAACATTGGTTCCAAAAAAAAAATGAAAAAAAGTGAGTCTAAACCTCCAACCAGATGAGTATTTTTTCTGGGCTATTTTCTGTTTTGTTGTCACAAGCAACAAAGGGGTCTGATTGCAGCACTCAACACACCAAGTCACCCATACAGTAGTCTAGTAGTACTCTACTGTATTGACTTACTAGAGTTAAGGAGGATCATGGCTTTGAGGCAGACGTACTCCTCCCTCTGAAGTTTTAACTCTCGGAATCTAGAAGTGGCTGCCAGCAGCATGTCAAATATCTCCAAGATGCCCTCCACACAGTTCCCCTCATCCCTAGAGTGAGAGAGAGTGAGAGAGAGTGAGAGAGAGAGAGGGAAACAGTGTCTTTGGTGTGACCACCTTGTTTGTCTAGTCTTCCTGGTAGGTTTTTTTTACGGCAGTCCTAGGAAACAAAGCTGCCAAATCCTCACAATGGCCAAAGGACTGTGAAAAATAAGTCCATGTTATGGGAACACATCAAGGTTAGTTAAGCCTATAGTGATAGTCGGTGGCAATGGAAAAGGTGAAACATGACCCAACCCACACTAACGCAAGAAAAAAACACACAAAAAAACACATTGACACACAAAAAAGTTAATTGAATTAACTCACTCTTGCAGATCTATTCAAAATCAACTTACACACACTCAAATATATACTGTACACATTAAAATAACACACACTCCCACATGTATCTCACTTTCAAGGATGGCACCATTTTCAAGGTCAACAAAATCTACTAGTCCTCCAGGCTAATTAAAATCACCCAACACCTAAACTACAGCTACTAATCCAAGATTCCGTATCTTAAGATTCAGACAAAACTTAAGTACCTGTATGTGAAGTTTAATAAGCCTGCACAAATCATGTGTGCTCATAAGGCATGGCATATAACTCACTCACAAAGATTACAAACGCAATTTGTTTATTGAGAACTCAAAAGGTGATTTGCAGAGGTTGGACATCAGACCTTGATCCCATACAGGAAGCCAATTCATCATGAACCTTATGATTTGCTGCCCAAAAGTATTAATATGTTTAAAGCAAACATTGATATCTTCTCTTTTTTATCTCAAGATTTATGGGAGGTCAACTTCTCATCAGTGTGTGTGTGGGGAACACACTGTAACCACTATCATTCTTATCTGCACTCGTGCGTGCACACACACACACACACACACACACACACACACGTACACACACACACACACACACACACACACACACACACACACACACACACACACGTACACACACGTACACACACACACACACACACACACACACACACACACACACACAGACACACAGACACACACTCACACGCACACACACACACACACACACACACACACACGTACACACACGTACACACACGTACACACACACACACACACACACACACACACACACACACACACACACACACACTCACACTCACACTCACAGACACACACACACACACACGTACACACACACACACACACACACACACACACACACACACACACACACACACACACACACACACACACACACACACACACACACACACAGTAACACTGGCCCGAGAGGGTACTGAGAATGTGAGTGTTCTTTGCCAGACGTGCGGGTGAAAGCTAACGAGCCTGAGTCTGTAGGAGTCACCAGTTACGAGGGAGTGACTAGAAACTATGCCAAGGCCTGGCTTACAAACACACACAAACACACCACATACTAAACCTGGCTGTTGGCTAAGTCACAGCTTTTAAAGATCATCAACCTGAAGGGTTTTGGCATTTCCAGAAGCTTTTTAACTACGCTAGGTTTCGGCTATTCTCGGAGATTAAGTTTTTGCCAGTTTTGGCTTGTTCTAGATTTCACTGAGAACGCATATGTTATGCATGATGTACGTTATTGTGGAGTTTAAAGGTTGTATAACATTTGCACAGTGGCCTTACCTGTTGAGTTTGAAGTCTGGTGAGAAGATGAGTTTCCCGGGGTGGTCCACAGACCTCCACATGAGCCCAAGCATCAGCACCTCCAACCAGCAGCACTCTAGCAGGTGCACCTGGTCCGCCAGACTCAGTTCCACAAAGCCTACCACACACACACACACACACACACAGACACACACACAGACACAGACACAGACACACACACACACACACAGACACACAGACACACACAGACACACACACACAGACACACACACCTTAGTAAAGAATGGGCTCTATTAGCTCAAGATGTCCAAGACCCTAAAAAGTCACTAGCTAAAGGAAGAACTTGAAATACCTGAAATACATAGTCCAAACACGCTTGGGACGCCCTGAGGTGTTACAGCTTTGGTTTTAGTCCTCAAGGGTGGTACACTGGAACAAAGCTTAACAACACATTCTGGCCATGACATCACCGCTAAATAGCACCTTGCTATAATTCAACTGCAGTTCACTCAGGAGCAAATAGTCTATAGAGGTTTTGGCTCTTTTTTGCCGTAGTAGACAATATAAGCTAATTTTCGCCATCTCCCTCTTTCACCAAACAGTGAAAAAACATCTCTGACAAAAGCAAGTCTTTTGAGATCCTTGCAGTTCCACCCTTCCTGAGTAGACACCTGCTGAGTTCACCTCTCAGCCCCAGGGTAAGGCGGGAACAATGCTCTCTAAGCAAGCAGACAGGAGAGGAGATGTAACCCCTTCACACCCTGTGTAAGCCGAGTGGCACACAGCCATGAGCCTGCAGCATGGGGGGGTGGGGGGGGGGGGGGGGCTAATGAGAAGGCTAAGAGCCGACTAATTGACTGAGAAGAACGCAGTGACACCTGTTTTCACCTCTGACTATTTGGAAGAGCCAGACTATTTGGGCTGGTGCCTATGGTTGCTCCATTATTGATTTTGACACTTATTAACATGCTGGTGGCTTGCTTGTTCCCCCCTGGTATTATGTGAGACCTGTAGGGCTACAGAACACACACAGGTCTGTCATATACTAGAACACAATAATGGAAAGCCAAAGTATGCCTACTTATGGTGTGTAGATGCAGCACGAATGCACGCACGCATGCACGCACGCACGCACGCACGCGCACACATGCACACGTGCACACACGCACACACACGCACACACACACATACATATACACACACATTCTCTCCAGGTGGCTCACCAGGGACCTTCTTGGCCCAGCTGATCATGACAACGAGCTCCTTGTCGGCCAGGTTGGTGAGTGACATCATCATGCTGGCCTCGGTGAAGGGCTTCTTCAGGTCCTCCATCAGGTAGATCTCTGGCGGCTCCGCCTCGATGATGCGGGAGATGAGCTGTTCTGGGCTCATGGCCGTGTGGTGGAGCTCTGCCTGGGGGATGAGACCCTCCAGACGCCTCTGGGACCTAGCTCCCACCCCCAGCATCCCAGCTGGAGCGTCCCGCACCTGGGGTACACGTCTGTGCCGCGCCCCGCGGTAACTACAGCGCTCTCGCCTCACACCTGGACCACAGAAAAACACTCAGCTCAACATCCCACAGGCACCTCTACAGGGTTCACAGCATCAACAGATTGAGAAAGTCCCCTGCTTATTTAATAACAACTATGTAAGGGATTTCACAAATAAAAAAAATTAAAGAATAAAGTAGATATAGGATAAAGATGGCCTACCACACTTCATCATGCCCACTTCGTAGCATTTGCGTAAACGGCAAGCCTGGCAACTTTTCCGACGGTTCTTGTCAATCGTGCACTGGTTAGTCGCAGGACAAATGTAATCATTGTGTCCTAACAGAGACAGCGGAGGGCAGTAGGGGACATTACATGTGTGTACTTTATGAATATCATATCTGTTCTGATCAACGATATACGGTACCAGTCAAAAGTTTGGACACACCTTGCCAAGAGTGTGCAAAGCTGTCATCAAAGCAAAAGGTGGCTACTTTGAAGAATCTAAAATATAAAACATATTCTGGTTTGTTTAACACTTTTTTGTTTACTGCATAATTCCATATGTGTTCCTTCATAGTTTTGATGTCGTCAATATTAATCTACAATGTAGAAAATAATTTAAAAAAAATTAAAAAAAACATTGAATGAGAAGATGTGTCCAAACTTTTGACTGGTACTGTATATATATATATTTTTTTTTAAAAACACTTAACCAGCAATAAAAAATAATTACACAGAATTTGGTCTGAGAAGGGTCATTGGAGGCCACCAGCAAGTCATGTAAACAGAAGCCGATAAGTTCCTGGGCTCTCAGAGAGACGGTGACCCCAAGGCAGAGACAACATAACACAGCAACAGCTCCACTGGTAAAGTGGAGCGGCCATGTTGGAGACTGGATAGACGGTCTTACCTTGGATACTTCTCTTGAAAAATGCTTTGCAGCCCTCACAGGACCACACCCCGTAGTGGTAACCGGAGGCGTAGTCGTGACACACAGCACAGAAGTGCATGTCCGCCTTCCCCACCACACTGCCGGCTGAGGAGGAGGAGGAGTTCACCCTTTCCTCCCCATCCTCCTGTCTTTTCCCCAGCTTGGTAGAGTTAAGGATAGTGCTGTGAGAGGAAAGGTGAACCGCACGTCATTCACAAAGAAGAAACCCTTTGGTGATATCTAGTGCCGGTGTCTGAGGATTAAAATGTTGAGGTGTACTGTACAGTACACCTGATGTTCTGTCGCAACGACACCTAACAAAGCTTAGACAATAACGGTGGAATGACCAGTCGTGTCTGGGTACCTGCTGGGGCTGAGACCATGGGGCTTGGGCTGCGCCCAGGGGGCGTGGGGGTCGCCGTACACCAGGGGCTGGGGGCAGTGCAGGGTCAGTGAAGGCACGTTGTGGTGACCGTGGGGGGGCCAGAAGAGAGAGGGGCTGAGAGAGGGGCATATGGAGGAGGGGCTGTCGGAGACGGGGGGTCTGCTGTAGCTCAACATAGAGGGGCTGTAGAAGGCCAGGGCTCCGTGGCTGTACTCGTGGCTGCTGTCCGTGTACGGGGAGGGGATGCACACCGTGTGGCTCTCCCTGCCCACAGGGGGGCTGTAGATGGGGTGCAGGAGGCCCGGGGGGCTCCCCCTCTCAGCGGCCTTGCTGGAGCCCACCTCCTGGAGCTGAAGCAGGGGAGAAGCGTCGGTGCCACTCCCAGGAGAGCAGGACATTCTGGAACAAACAGTAGGGCTGCTGCTGCCCTCTATTGCATCACTCACTGGCCACAGTGAGAGGGAGGTCCTATTGCAGTAATGAAAAGAGGGAAATTAAAAAGGGAGATCACACTTAGTACCATATAGATACTGTATGCTCAAATGCATACACAGTCACGATAACACACTGCATGCTGTCCTGCTGTACCGTAGACACTTCATACACACTCAAGACTCAAATATCAGACCGAAGTTCTTTATTTGAAGAGTGAAAATCATTGTGTGCATCGCTCAGAACAGAATTTAATTGAAATACACACAAGGCTGGAAGAGTAAGTACTTTTCTTATTGCCTGCTCCCGTCACAGGACAAACATGCTTTAATTCAAACACTGTCTAGACGAACAGCTACTTTTACTGTTGCCACTCCAGTGCCTTTATAGGTGTCTTTATATAGGTACACTCCCACTTCTGACCATAGGGCAATTATGCCAAGATGAAGACAGTAAAACGTGAAAACACCTAACAAATCGAATAAAATAACGAGTTTATTTGAGTGTTGAAAATGTTAAATGCGTATTTGAGGGTATGGTATATAAAATAACCCAGTACAATATAAAGCAACATCATAATCATTTCAAAAAGTAAACGCTTTAGAGACCGTCTCCTTGACACTCCTTGGACACTCAGAGTGGATGACTTTGTCATCGGTCCCACTGTGTTAAAGGTGACATCTGACCTACATACACAGCAGAAGGTGAAGCACGTGTTTTGCAGTTTGCTTTCATGTGTGTATGCATTATGTGTTTATACACCATAGGGTAAATATACTTTGGCATTACATTATTGGGTTCTAGAATACACGTATGACCAGACTGTATGTGTTCTACAGCCGGAGAAGTCTTACATAAGACTATACACAACTTGGAACAAACTAGCCATCATCATGTTAATCAGTGTCAGAATCAACAACACAGCAACCAATAACACAGTTTCACTTTCTAAACATTCAAAGACCAGCGTCAGATAAATACAGCAACTTCTTGCACAAAATGTTTGCATGTTGAGGGAGGCAGAAAGGGTGACCAGAACGTATTACACACAGAACTGTGTAGTAAAACAAACAATCAGTTTTCTCACATGTCCAAGGAAGTCACGGTGCCTTAACAAATCGTAGGTTTACAAGACGGGCCATCTGAAGTTGACATGGGTGGATTATATTTTTGAACTTAATAAATAGCTTTATTCGATGCCAAACCGTTTATTTGAGGGGGAGGGAGCCAGGTCTAGGAGGGATAACTCATAATTACAGCCCGGCCCATCCTCCGTTTGACATTTCAAATCAGAACCTGAATAGCGGATCAATCCTGTGGGAATCCAACATTCATGTGTGGGGAAATACTCAGTTTATTGCTATGCTCCTTCTAAAGTATCAAATCCAAACATTGTGTCAGGGGGTAGGAAAAAACAGTGCAACAACCATCATGCAATTTTGAATAACAAACACGAAAATAGAAGTTAGAACATGTAGAACACTGAGTCAGTGACTTACTTTTTCATGCTGAGGCTAGTGAGCAGGGGTTGACAGTAACTATTGACAGTCTGAAAAGGGTGTTCTGTCAAATGGTGACAGTCGAGAAGATTGGTCTTTGGACAGACAGCCTACTTTGGACAGGCACTGCAGCCTGGCAGTGGTCCATGGTAAACCAGGCACTGCACCGGTCAAACGGCACGGTGCCAGGTCTTTTAATGACGCTATACACCTGGGAGATGGCATGTCCTTACAGGGGAGGGAAAGAACACCACGCACACAGAGACCCACTCAATCGGCCACTGGCCGGGATACTAATCATCAAAACCACCGGGGAGGATTTGGACTACAATAACAATGCCCAATGCATCAGTCTAATTGAGCGTTCTACTACAGTTTCATGGGCGTGTTTTCAACAACTCAAGGTGAAGGCCATCAAAAACTCACCGCACTTTCTTTTTTTTTTGTGCCGTAGAAATTGACGTACCATTAGCATGAGGATACCATATCAAGGGTTAGGGTTAACCCTCATATCAACAGAAAACTATAATAAATGCAAACTGCTGTATAGCAAAAATGCATGTGAATTCTGAGTAAAAATTAACGTACAGTATATTTACCAAAAAGCTATTCGAGACTGTTCTCAGACTATGGTGGCCAGACAATGTGATTGACAGCATCTCAGTGCCCAGCCATCCTCCCATGTCACTCCCCCTCAGACGAAGGCACAGAGCCAGAGACACATACCTCCACACAAAGAACTCCACCAGCACCATTTAGCCTGTATTCCTGCTCCCTCAATACAGACAAAGAAACACTCAAGAAAAGTTTCAATTTGAAGGGGAGAGAGAGAGAGAGAGAGAGAGAGAAACAAGCCTTGTAAGCAGATGACATGGGAGCAGGAGGAGGAGTAGAGAGGCTGTTTTTGCCAGAGTAAAAAAATCTTGCGAGAATGTAGCAAAGCGGAGTGGATTGAGTCGTGCAGACAGCCTGATTATGGCGCACCAAGCTGGGGTAATTTACCTGTCACCTGTCAGTGGAGCTCCAGCTCATACACCTGGCAGTGTGGCCTGCTCACTCTACTGTACTGTACCTCTGTACTGCTGCTGCTGCTGCAACTACTTCTGCTGGAGGTGGCGCCTAACAAGCCTCTTCCAAATTACACCAGCTCTCTCACCACTCACACACACACACAGTTTACTGAAGATAACTACTACTAAAGATATAGTATTTTTGACAGTTGTGCTCCCCTTATATTACCCCTTCACAATTGATAACAGATGAGATGAATGAATGAATGAATGAATGAATGAATGAATGAATGAATGAATGAATGAGAGAAAGAGTGAGAGAGACAGTTGACAGTAAATGGGGACGAATGCAATGGAGGACAGACTTAACACACAACTTCAGGCCAGGTGTAACACACACACAACTTCAGGCCAGGTGTAACACACACACAACTTCAGGCCAGGTGTAACACACACACAACTTCAGGCCAGGTGTAACACACACACAACTTCAGGCCAGGTGTAACACACACCCATTTTTTGAGCAGGTGTAACACACACACATATTTAGGGCAGGTGTAACACACACATTTTTAGGGCAGGTGTAACACACACACACATCTTTAGGGCAGGCGTAACACACATTTTTAGGGCAGGTGTAACGCACGCACACACACACACACACACACACACACACACACACACATCTTTAGGGCAGGTGTAACACACTCATCTTTTTGGTTTAACACACACAACTTCAGTACAGATGTAACACACACACACACCATCTTTTGGGCAGGTGTAACACACACACACATCTTTAGGGCAGGTGTAACACACACACACACACACACACACACACACACACAGACACACACACACATCTTTAGGACAGGTACACAGCTTTGTGGCAGGTGCAACACATAGGTCAGACCAGCAGGTGCCTCCTATGTCCAGCCACCACCATGGAGCAGAGAGGGCTCTCTGAATGACTGCATAACCAATCCCACTGTGCGTGTGTTTCAGTTGAGGCTGCACACACTCCAACATCACCGCTCCTGTGAACGCCTGTCAGCAAGGGCGTGCCAGTGAGGGTGTCCACATGGAGCTGCGTTTGGTTACTAGAGGTATGTTTTAGTTACACAGTGTACTAGTTTTTTTGGGATAATAGTTGGACCTAGGAGGGTCTTTTGAGTGTGTCCTTGACTTGTTTTAGGCACTTGCCAACGGAATGCATTTTTAAGCGGTGGAAATGCAGGAGGACGGAAGGGGATGCACAGAGTTGGCCTCTGAGTTATTATTTTCGTACACGACAGGACATACCCCCCACACACACACACACACACACACACACACACACACACACACACACACAGCTCCCCCACAGTTATTTGTGAGTGAGAGGGGATAGAGAACCCTGCAGTCACAGAGAGATTGTTATTACACTGTGAACAGGCTCAAGGCTATCAAATGAGATTGGCCAAATCCTCCTTGATTTTTGCAGAACTCCATGAAATGCATTGATATGACAATGTGTGTTTATGTGATGAGAAAAAGAAATATCATTCCACTGTGTAAAAGATAAAAGTACAGAGCAAATACGATAGTGCCGCCAAAAAACCACACTTAATGTAATTTTGGTCACGGGCGTAATGCAAGGCAATGTTGGATAATTGCTCATATTAGTAGGTGAAGTGTTTTTTTTCTGGATTTCTTAAGTGCGCATTTTTCATTCGCGAAAAAACCAAACAGTACATTATGTTATGGTCTTCTGCTGTGACATAACAATAACAAACATCTGATCCTCCATTCCGTCTTTCACACAGACTGAGCTTTTTTCACTCAAAATATGAGGAGGGACCAGGCAGCCATAATAGGAGCATGATACTCTTATCAATCTAAGTCACTGGTGTCTTATCAGCTAATGTTATCTCTCATAGACAAACCCAACTCCATCCTCCACTTCTGGCTGCCCTGCTTTACATGCCTCATTTACTACATTAGGTCTACATGACTCTTGTCTCTCAAATAGCTCATGTTCTTTCCTTGGGATATCCAGTTAAATTTACTGCTTAAAAAAATAGCATCTTTTGAGGGGAAGAAAGCAGGTATGTTTATACTGTACACCTGAAAATAAACCTAGTCGTCATAACCACTATAACCTGGTCATAACCGTAACCATTACGTTAAAAAGGGTAACCTTCAACACTGTGGGGAACAGCACCTTTATTTATAGAAAATAATAACTAGGCTACAGAGCTATTTCCTTGGTATAACAAACAGCTAGTAATTGAACAGAATGAGTACAAATCTGCTATGGACTTGTCAACTTATATCAAAAACAGGCCTGCTGTCAATCAAATAGTTGAGGATACCCAACGGTTCTCTGTGTAAATTAAATGTTTCATTCATTCACTGATTGCAGTGAAAAGGAGAATAAAATAAGAAGTATATTACTCCAAAGAACAAATCAATCTAAAATCAATCTAATAAAGATGTAACATAATATGGACTATTAGCCTTATCACCACATACTGTAAACATAAATACAACAATGTAGGCATCTGTCAGTTTCCCTTAGTCTATGGCATACTATTTCCACAAAATCTCGAGTGAAAAAACATTTACACAATTCAATGACTTGCTTCCATTTGTCTCTATTTTTCAAAGACGACAAGACAAATAATTGCAGCTTGACCAAACCTGTCACTCTGTAGTTTGAAATTCTGTCATCAGAGAACAGGAGCCGTTCGCGCTCAGTTGAGGAGTTCAGTCACTTTAGTGCCAGATGAACAGGTTTAAAGCGCTGGAGTTGGTGGAGTTACTGAAACGCACACAACAGAGAAAGAAAAAATGCGACTGCTATTTGTTAGACTACAGGAAGAAACGTGCATCTTCTCGTGGAGTACCAGTGCTCCATCGGGTTATTAATTTGTAACTTCCTTTATCCGCGTTTCATTGATTTTACAGTGCCTGTGCTGAAAGTGGCAGGTTTAATAAGCCATTTGCCGACGTCACTGACCACACCTTCTCGGAGATCCGCCTTTTTTGCACTGCAGCGGTACTATCAGGCCTATCGGTCGGTCCAGAAAACAGCAAATTAGGTCCTGACCAGTATTCTATCATGTGTTGAATGTGTCTAATTGTATACAGTGCATTGATATGTATTAACCAAGACGGGATGTGTTGGTCTTTTTAATTGGACATGATCCTATAAGCTTAATCATCATCACTCAAGTAGGCTTTGTAATGATCACAATTATGTAGGAGACCAATGCCAACAGCCTGAGGTACAAATTAAACACACAATCTTTGTTTACATCTCTCTCTCTCTCTCTCTCTCTCTCTCTCTCTCTCTCTCTCTCTCTCTCTCTCTCGCTCTCCCGCTCTCATCTTCTCCTTCAAAATCCTTTTCTGATGATTACATTGATCCTATTAGCCGAATCCCTGTAACATATGATAACAGGATGTACAATTGCATGTGTAATTTCCTGCACTCAATTTTGCAGATATGAAGGATCACTGGCGAGCTATTTCATGTCCAAAGTCCTGATTGAAAAGGAAACTTTTGGAACCGTGTGTTCCCACTTGTGATCTCTACACACAGTTAGACCTGCTCCCACAGCACAGAGAGAGGGAGTGGGAGACAAGCGTGCATACACTCTGAATCATAGGAGTGGGCTTCAGGGAGGGGGTGGGGGGGGGGGGGGGGGGGGTGGAACTGAGGGGAGAGCAGATAGCTGAGGTCTCATTGTATATGTGGGTTAATTCATCTTTACCTCAGATTCCTCCTATAATCATGTCTGAATGACTTTCAGTGGTCCCCTGCTCTCCTGGTGCATTTGCAGTAATGACAGGCAGGAGGCAGGGACAGGCTGTTTCACATGGCCGCTAGCTATTACTCTGGTAATAGACCAGTATTCAGCATGTCCTCAGAGCCACTTGTGAGAGCAGGATCAAATTTGATGGATTATTTGCAGTGATAACAATCCTACTGACTAATGAACAAGCTGAACACAGTGCAGGTGGTAAGAATAGCAATGAGCTGTATTTTAGCCTGTTGAAAGTGCTCGTCTTACAATAACAATAAACACCACATAATTACACTGCATACTGTGTAAAGGGGACATTTCCAGTAACTGGAAAGAAAACATATTTGTTTCTTACCATGCCTCTTCAGTTCTGTATTACTTAGATTTGCTGGCACATACTGTAGGATACACACTCAAGTATACTTTACAATACACACTTAAGAAAGACTTACCTTGGTTTAAATACATTGACTGGACAGAGTTCACTGGGCTGGCTACATTTCCCTAGCAACATTGTAGAGAGAGGACACCTGCTCATGTATCAATACAACAGGCAGAAGAACCACATCCAAACAGGCTTGAGATTCCCCTCAGATCTACAGTACAAGGATAGCACTTCTGGGAACTGGAACACCAAAGTATCCTCCAGCTTGAGTTTCACTGTAATTTAATTGTGTTCTGGGTCTACAACCAAGCAATGCAGAGGAGTGTAGACAGGTGACCTTGAACTTTCCCTGCATCCCTTGTGAAAGTCCTTCTCTTGTCAGTGTAATTTAGGGCTCTCTGAATATTCTGGCAGGACTAAGGCTCCTCTCTGTCCCTAACATGATAATTGTAGAGACGTTTTGCATGATTAAAGCAGCCTTTCCTCAAGGTTATACCACACAGAACTCTATACCACTGTATAACTCCCAGAGACTCAAATCTGATCACACAAGACACACACAGTACACACTGGCAGAAATTCTATATTTAAAGTTATTCCTTGGTCCTCTCTCTCTCTCTCTCTCTCTCTCTCTCTCTCTCTCTCTCCCCCTCTCTAAAAAAAAGCAGATTTTTTTGTGAAGTACTTAAAATCCCTCATTGCCCGTATCAGGTAGTAGAGCCGTGCTGTCATGGCAACGGTGAGGATGTTTACCTACTGTACTGTAACCTGGGCTCCAGGCACGTGAATGGACCGTGCCCCAACCCACTCGTAGACAACAGAATCTACACACAAAGGGACAGTACATTCACATACGTTACAGTACGTGTACAGTAGCTGTGGATCTGAGTGATGGAGTGTCTTAGAGCGTGGTATTGTCTATGGAGGCCATGATTGATAATTAATGGTTGAGTGCATGTAGAACACATTGTAATTGGCTGGAGTTTCAATAGAGTATATCATTAACCCCCCCCCCCCCCCCCCCCCTTCCCCCGCCAAACAGATTTAAATCAATATGACACCAAATTAAAGTGTTAAATAACAGCAGAATTATCAAGAAAAGCTCGCCGTCCATGAATGGTCAGGGACTACTGTAGGCCTTGGCAAGAAATATCTTCATGTAAGTACATAGTGTCCTTCACTCAAGAAATAACTTACATTCTCCCAAAGACATTTTGAGACTGTAGTTACATAACATTTGGAATTCAGCTTAATTACTGCCTGATGATTATGTAACAAATTCATGAAACCCCACCCAAAAAGATTTCCGTTATAGTAATAAAACTACTCAAAGCCAAGAGAGAGAAGTCATGGAAATCTAAGACAGGTCATTTGTGTATGTCACTGAGAGAAATGATACTGATACATTTGACTACATTCAGTATCATAGAGATGAATGTGAACCAGACGAATGGTAGGAAGTGAGCATGGGAGTTTGAACGATACTGCACTTTGGCAGACTGAGTTGGGATCTCTCAGAATAATGTTTGAGAACAAAGTCAGAGAAGGGAGGAATCTAAAACAGAGGAATCATGTTCTCTGCTCATTTGTGGTCTGTGACAGGTGCTATGCTTGTAAAAGGCTTAAGTCTAGATATATTTACAGTTCCGAGATTTAGAGGCAGTTTAGTGCTATATGATATCTTTGCCCTTACACAACACACAAACACAGGCATGCAAGTGCACGCACGCACGCACGCACACCACACACACACACACACACACACACACATGCACGCACACACCCACGCATACACACGCATGCAAAAAGACACACATGCACACATGCACAAGCACGCACATGCACACACACGCACGCACACCACGCACACACACACACATCCACGCGCGCACACACACACACACACACAATTTATCATTAGAATTGTAGACTTGAGTCTTGGAACTGGAGTTAAAGATCTAGGGAGATAAATTATCTGTTCAATCTCAAGCTATTCATTCTAAGATCCATTTAGACTTTAATTCTGGGTTGAATACAGTAAACACACATTTTATTACACTTTGTGACTGTAACTGGAGAAAGAGGGTTTGCTCAGTTTAACAAAAGCACCTCTAAATCCCATGAGGCTTTATTCCAGAGACGCTGGGGTAAGAGTGAATATTCATGCAGGCAAATCAGACATTTGTTCTGAGGAGTTGTAATACCTTTCATTTCAAAAAGGCATTAACATTGGATCCCAAGGCTGGAATTTCATTTTACAGCTGTTCCCTGATAAAATGAAACAGCATCTTCCTCTCTCTCTCTTCCTCTCTCTCTCCCTCTATCTCTATCTCTGCCTTGTATCAGAACTGACAGACAGTTTAATGCACCAAATGGGCTTCCTCTCCTTCCCAAAAGCAATAGCACTATTCAGTACTGAACTTTCCTCTGTTGAGACGGCACTATCACTGACAATGGACCAGGAGGGGGGTAATATGAGTTTGGCAGTGGTAAAGTATATTCTGGTAGGAGTTTCTTCGGTTATGTTTTGTTCTCTCACTGCACGAAGGCCTTTCAATGCCCTGATGTGGTGAAAATTGAAATCCAGAAAGGAATCAGAGAATTGTAACCAACACAAAGAGAAGGCCATTCAATCAGGAAGGTCCCAGCACCTCTCTGCCTTGTGATGAAAATTACACAATGTCAGCCATGACAATCTAATCCATATCTCTGCGACATGTGATGTTATAGGTCTGTGAGTTTGCACATCCCAATCTGTTTTTCCCCCATAAATTCCCCCATACAGCCCCAA
>NC_139667.1:5441010-5446010 GCF_951799395.1 Argentina silus
TCACGGTAGGTCAAACAGCGCTCGTAGAGCTCAGCGTGTCCAGTTTCACTGGACTAACTGTTAAAGTCACAGAGACACAGCGGGGGGGGGGGGGAACACAAGCCTGGTGAACTGAAAAACAACCGAATAAGATGTTGTCTGTGAAGTCTGAGGTGGCTTCCTATCCGCCCTGTGTCTTTAGTCTGAAGTTAGACCCCACTGATAGAGCAGTACAGAGTAGCAGTTGTTTACGGGCATCAATGACAACTCTACACTCTGTGGTCTTCCTGGCTACGCCAGCCAATGGGAACAAAGAGAGAAAGGGAGGGGTGGTGGTGGTGGGAGGGGGGGCGGGGGGCGAGGGGGGCAGGGGGGGGGAGGGGGGCGCGGAGTGATGGCGGCATTTGTGTGTCCATAAATTGTGAAATAGAAAGGCTGTCAGGGGTTGGATGGGCTCTTGGGCTCTCTGCTCTTGGCTTGCGTCTGGTCCCTGACTGTGCCTGCAGCGCTTGGCTCCTGTGGTGGGACAGCTTCATGAGAATCAACGGAGACACTCACAGAGCTGAGTCAGCTGGAACTGACTCACCATCTCTCAGTCCTCGCTCGTGGGTCACAGGCCTCCGAGGCACATCTGATCCAAGCCGGTTGGACGCATTTGACAGGGACAACGTTGGTTACCGAGGCACTTCTGTTGTCAACACAGCTTGAGAACAGAGAAATAGACTGAGAATCTTGCAGTCAATATGCAGCATACGTACTCTGCTCATGACGAATAAGAGTCCTGGAACAGTGCCCTGGAATTTCAACAGCACGTTTCGTCTGATCAAAACACATGACTGCATACTAGAGCAGTGAAAGCCTAGTGGTGCTGGAGAGGTCTGATTAACACAGCCAGTCATAAAAATGCACATTTGATTCCTATTAACAGTAGTGGTGGACGGAAAAACACATTTGACAGGGCTGGTGCCACTGGGAAAGCCTGTGCGTCTCCACATTGTCTTGCGTCTCCCCTCTCCCTGATCTCCTAACCCTGCTCTGGAAGTAGCTACATCATACACTGGCATGGACATGAAAACTTTTGGGAGGTTTTGGACCTAAAATGATTACCACATGAGGGTAATTACAGCATTAGAAAAATTACAGCCGTTTATAAAAGCCTGTTTCGATCAATAAATCAGGGCAGAATAAAAATGTCAGCTCTTTTAACGCTAGACATTGTGGCGGTAAAGTTATTTGTGAAAGTGCATTAAAAAGCATTTCACCGCAGTAAAAGGATTTGGTGGATCGTGTGGCACATTAGATTTGAATGTATTCAGCCCTGAACACAGCCCTAAAAATAATATGTCAAATGTTAGAATCAAAGGGAACTTGTTGTATTCTGACGTCTAAATTCGTAGATTGTCTGTCCTAAAGGTCACAAGTTGAACACAGGATTGGCCCCTACAGTAAGACTGCTCTGACCTTCGGCTCCATGAAAACAATGAGGTCACCCATCATCAGCCTAAGGAGAGCTCGACAACTGTGAAAACACTTTTAAACTGTACACCCGCTCCGCCCCTATCCCCCATCCCGGCCCCTTCCACACAACAACTGAAAATGCAGGAAAGGGGGCTGAAGAGGAGACAATGAGATCAGCTTACGGCTGCATCTGTCCCCCTGCACACGCCCAGGAGCCTGCGCTGTCTGTCAGACGGCTGTCAAACCATCACTCAACTCAGCCCCCCTCCAAGCCCCCCTCCCTGCTCATCCTCTTCACTCTGCCTTCTCTTCACGTCTCTCTCTCTCTCTCTCTCTCTCTCTCTCTCTCTCTGCACAACCATCACCTGTTCCCCTCCCTCAAACACACCTCTCAGGCCTAAGCTACACAAACATGATGGTGACCGTTATGACCACAGCCACTGAGACCCAGACACTAGCAGAGGGGCAATGGGATCAACCTGCCAGCCCAGTAGCAAGCCAGTCTAGTACGGGTCAGAGTGGGACAGGACAGGCTCTGTGGGGGGGGGGGGGTTGAGTGGGCAAGCTGTTTAACCTGAGTTGGGTTAACAATGATACATTATGTCCCTGCACCCACCCAGCATAGCCTCAAACATAGAACAGTTGCTTTTGGGTTAACAAAACCATTGGCACACACACACACACACACACACTCCCACACACACACACACACCGTTTCCCCTTCTCCATCGTCTCCTCTTTCCTTTCAACTCTGCAAAGCTCATTTCCCCCACGCTGTTCCATATGCTGAAGAGATAATAACATACCCTGTCAAATGAGACAGCATAGGAATCAAAATAAACACTCTCTCCTACTTCCCACAATCAATCAACTGTGGTGGATAACATTTGGGTGGAGGCGGAGCAGGGTGATGGTGTGGTTATGCAAGGCCGGAGACAAAGCCAGAAACACAGAGAGCTGGTGTAACAGAGAGACAGAGAAGGAGCAGAGGAGGAGGAGGAGGAGGAGGAGGAGGAGATGAGACCAGAGATAAAGATAAGGAGATGAGATGATATGTGAGTAAGAGGAAGAGAGAGAGGGTGAGAAAGTGGAGAGAGGCAGAAAGAGAGGGGGTGTGAGAGAGAGCAGGAGAGAGAGAGAGGGTGTGTGTGTGTGTGTGTGTGAGAGAAAGCAAGAGAGAGAGAGAGGGTGTGTGTGTGTGTGTGTGTGAGAGAAAGCAAGAGAGAGAGAGAGGTGTGTGTGTGTGTGTGTGTGTGTGTGTGTGTGTGTGTGTGTGTGTGTGTGTGTGTGTGTGTGTGTGTGTGTGTGAGAGAAAGCAAGAGAGAGACAGAGGGTGTGTGTGTGTGTGTGTGTGTGTGTGTGAGAGAGAGCAAGAGAGAGAGAGAGGGTGTGTGTGTGTGTGTGTGTGTGAGAGAAAGCAAGAGAGAGAGAGAGGGTGTGTGTGTGTGTGTGTGTGTGTGTGTGAGAGAAAGCAAGAGAGAGAGAGAGGGTGTGTGTGTGTGTGTGTGAGAGAGAAAGCATGAGAGAGAGAGAGGGTGTGTGTGTGTGTGTGTGTGTGTGTGTGTGTGAGAGAGAGTGAGAAAGAGAGAGAGAGAGAGGGAGAGAAAGAGAGAGAGAGAGATAGTGAGAGAGGGAAAGAGGGAGGGAGGATGCCATTGTCACCCCACCTGTCTGTGGTGGAAGGATATCCGCTCTGGCTGTATTGTTTGGGCTCCTTTATGTGGTTTGGAACCCCCAGGATATGGGAAAGCATTGGGATATCTTTACACACTTCCTGTACAGCACAAAGCAGTCCTGCGTGGCTGTGGAGATCAGAAGATAATCCCGGCACTGGGAGTGTGTATTTTAAGTAAGCTACTGAAACATGAGCCTGGACAGCATTTGATATCAAACCTAATGATCCTGTTCTTATCGCCTCCATCTACCCTACAACCCCATTAAAGCCAGTCTTACTTACCAACTGCAATGACATGGGTTGTGTTGTTTACCACAGCGACTGTCTACAAACAGCGGAGCATTGTTGTAGAAGTTTATTAGGTGCGTGTGCTCAGTCTGCGTTCGCTGTCTTTGTTCTCTTGCTCTGATACTGACTTGTTCCACAACAACAACCATCAGACCCAGCTTTTGCCTCACAGGCGTTCGAACCAGCGGAGCAGCTACAGCTACCCATCATCTCAGCCCATAAAGTATTCAAACTACCTCGGTCCAAGTTGACTGATGTGTTTGTGTGAGTGAATAAAGACACTTGTTAGGGGTACAAAGGGAGCTGGTAGCTATTGTTGCAAAAGATGACAGGCAGAATCGCCTTACTCCCGCGTGGACAAAGGAGGGGTGCATTGATATGGTATTGTGTGTCGGTGTGGGAGAAACATTTTCTGGGGACATCCCCGGTTTTTCAGGTCTTTGTTAAGTTACACTCTGCTGTCACAGCAGATTTAGTTTCTCAGTAAACCTCTGCACAACAAAGACGTTTAAAGCTCCTGAAATGCTCCCTTTCGGTTGATGTTGCTATGCCTTGAATCGAAACACCCCAAACAAAGCACAGAGGATCATGCTGTTGAGGAGCTCTTTCTAGAATAAAATGGCTTAGAGGCTTAGTGAAAAGTTTCAAGGCCTTACATGTCTCTCAATGGGAATAAAGCAGTATTTACTGATACTCTGTACCACATGGCAACTGTGACTCAAGGCCAATCTAAATAAGGCTTTAGTGTGTCTAATGACATGATTCCATGCATATCCCCTAGAGATGGGGTTCTGTGGCATACTGACAAGGTTTGTACAGTGTAGCAAAACATGCTTGAAATAGGTAGCAAACAGCAATCATGTGAAACAAACTGATTGGTGAATGGAAAGGAAAGGTGGCAGTAAATATGTCATATCTCTTGTTGAATCACAATTAAACGTAATCATGTTTAATCTTGTTAGATCTGTGTGCACTGTTTAATTAATTCAGAGGGGTAATTGATAAATGGGGTTAAAAGGGTGACATGCATAGAGCTCTATTGGGACTGTGTCCTCTAGTGTGTTTTTCTTGACCTTTTCAGGAACCTCCCCAGAAGCCCACATGTCTCTCTGTTACTAATTGATTCCAGTGCCAAACACAGTTGTCCGTGCCCCGACCGGCAAAAATTCCAGTCATCCAAGACCATACTGTCCCACACAGACGAACACTTACAAACACACACAGTCACACGCAGGACGCTAATGACACAACACAGCCAACTGCCAGCCCTGCTGCAGCCTCCTCTGCTCCAGAAGAGAATCAATAACATCTCAGTGCCCGCCCTCCCCGGCCCCCCTCCCTGTGACCGAGGAACAGGTGATCAGCCTCAAATGGGAGTGGGAGGGGGTGGAGGAGGGGGGGAGGGGGAGAGAGGCTATTCATCACCCCAGGGTAGAGTCTGCTTGCGTCCTACAGCCACGGACATCTCCATTTAAGACAACTTTAACAGCAGCTAAACAAACTCAGGCCCTCAGGTCAGCCAGGCCACACAACTGTGTTTGAAGCATGTCCTACTACTCTCCCAGTAGTCCCCAGTTCAAAGGGAGAGTCCTAGGAAAAC
>NC_139667.1:5451010-5468510 GCF_951799395.1 Argentina silus
TGTGGTACCAGTCACTCAGCACACAGCCAAGCAGATTGTTAGGCAAAGCCCCCGTTATTGCAATCTGCACTCCTATTATCAGCCCTAGAAGGCTTGGCAATTATCAGGCAGGCATGCAGTGAGCAGGGGCGATGAGCTGAGACTGGAGAAACATAGGTGGTTACTATGACGCTGCTAAATGTACTGTGTCTACTGCTGTGCTTTATCGTGCACTGCAACCAAACAAGGTGGAGTTGCTCCATCCATCCAGACAAGCAAGCAAGCAAACAAACACACACACACACACGCACACGCACACACGCACACACGCACACACGCACACACACACGCACACACACACACACACACACGCACACACATACACACACACACACACACACACACACACACACGCACACACACACACACACACAGCTGGTCCCATGAGTGAGATGCTGACTGGCAGATCACACTCTCTGTGGTATAGGGTTTGTCCCCTCCCCCCTGGGCCTGTGTTTTGCCTCTACACGCTGAAAGCACAGGTAATCAAACTGATGGACTCAAGACAAGCATGTCTTTCCCGAGTAACGCTATCCCTGTTTGATGACTCCCCTAGAATAACCATGCAGAACCACAACAACCAGCATAGTCACTGCTGCCTGGCAGAGCACCCCCATAATGAGTGAGACAAGGTAAGCGGATGTGCCACTTCGAGAGACGGGATCTACGCCAGCCTGCGGAGTCGGGGGGTGAATGTGTGCCACCCTTCTGGAGGGTGATTAAGGGGTTCGGGGTGGGATGTGGCGCTGACAGTGTGGCCAGGGCAGGGGGCAGCTGGGAATGCAGACAGAGCAGCCCTAACACGGTCACGCTAATCAGGCCTGCCTACTGCTAGCCACCACCACTGCTAGGCTACGAGACCACTCATCTGATAGTGAAACTGCACAGGCACAGGTGAGCCCACACACACTGAACTGAACCGCTGGCGTTTGAGTCTTTCATGCTAATCAGGTTTAGCTGCTGTTCGCTAATATGCTGTAGCTTGGCTACTAGCCCTGCTGTCTCTGATATACACGCACTGAGCACCTTATTAGGAACATCTGTATACCTTCTCCCATTAAACACAGGCACCAGTGTGTTATACTGGGCCTTCAATGGTCCATTCTCTTCCACTGTAATACAGCCGACAGTGCACGTACACACATGTAAGGGCTTTGTGTGGTGGTTTGTTATCAGCAGGAACTCTCTACTAGAGAGAGGAAATGTTACTGGTTCCCACCATAACTCAGAACAACCCTAATCAGTAATGTGGGTTGATGAATGGATCACCACAGTACACAGTCGCTTTGTTGCAAGCCATAAACAAAAGAGTGGGCCTGTCTAACAATTACAACCAGTATCAAGGAAGCTTTACATATCCCATGTGGTCTGGATCTCCCATTTGCAGCCAGTTCATGTGGTATGAAAATGACAGCCTTCAGAACACACTCAGTAAATCACGATTTTGTTGTGACCTCCACTGTATGCAAATCCAGCTGTAAACACCGCCCTCTAACGCCCCCTACAAATCATCACCCCCGCCCCCCACCCATCATAGATACCATTCCCCGACCCCCTTCTATGACTGATGATGGTGGTAGGGGGACATACCCTAAAATAATTGCAACAAATGTTTCCCGTGACACCTGGCAGAAGCCCAGAAGACATCTGCGCCAGGTCCCAGTGCCGGGGGGCCTTTCATAAACACTGCAGGAATGACAGTCCCACCGAAGCCTGGGCTAAATATAGCTTGCATACAGAAAGGTGATCACAGAGAGAGAGGGGGGGGGGACTAGGGGAAGACAGATAAACTCCATAGCAGAGGCCCTGGATAAGAGACTACTGTGTGAATGATGTCACTATTGTCTGTTTTTATCATAATCAGTTATGGGGTCAATTCAGGATGTGATTTGAATTTGAAATTCAACAATGGAAAAAACGTTAGTTGTAAAAAAAGCTTCTCTTTTTCAGTGTTAAAATAATTTCAGTGTGAAAATAAATGCCCTGTTAACGATCAATGAATTGTAATTTAAATGTACTTTGATCATTATCACAACCGGACTTTTTCCCTCCTACTGCACTGTTCACATCGCCCATGCTAACTCCCAGACTCCCTCCCTCCACTCTGTCATTGAAACTGTGGGAACAGGATGCATAGGGTGGGGTAGGGGTGGGGGGTGGGGGGGGGGGGGGGGGTGGGGGAGGGGGAGGGGTGGAGATGCAGGGTTGACTCCACTTTGTTGCGGTGCTAACAAAGATTCAGGGACACATACAGTATTTATTGCATTAGCTTTGATGGTGCTTCGCTGTGGTCTTCCCTCACCTGTTGTTGGGCCCGAGTGTGCTGATAATAAGAGGGATGAGTGTGAGTGTGCGCTATTGACAGTAATAGGTGTGTGTGTGTGTGTGTGTGTGTGTGTGTGTGTGTGTGTGTGTGTGTGTGTGTGTGTGTGTGTGTGTGTGTGTGTGTGTGTGTGTGTGTGCGTGTGTGTGGTAAATAGTAGTTTATTTAAGGGCTTGCTGAGGAGACTGGCTCCTTTGCCAAGGCTGGGAAAGTCTGAGTCTGGCTGGGGGAGACAGTCTGGCACTGGTCTCTCTACCCCTCCCATAGACAGTCTGGAGCTGTACACCCCCACTCCCCCCTGCCCCCTCCCAACCAAACCTACACCCCCCAATACTGCCACACCCAAGGCCTTCCCAGCCTACTGCTGACGTTCATTCAATTGACTGACATTCACACAATAATACACACACACACCTCCACCGAACCCCCTGCCAAACCCATTGGGCCCAGGGCCAATTTCTAAACTCTAAACAACCTGAAGTGTCTAACAATTTGAACAAACAAATCAATTAGACATCGGAAATTGGTTTTCAAGCTCTAAGTAAATCATCAGAACCTGTGTGACTAGGGCTTGTGTCCAGCTAAACAACCGCTTCCAATGCCACTGTTGTAAACAACCGCTTCCAATGCCACTGTTGTGTTTCCCCCCCAAAAAAAAATTATGTTTTATTATGTGTGACTTGCTCCATCATTTTCAGTTGCTTGTACCCCTAAACATATACTGAGTTCTGATAATTTTTGAAAAGATGCTACCTTTCCACCTTTCCATTCCACTCGCACCACGGCCCAAATGAAGACAGCCATTTTTCTCTGACATTAAGCAAATCACATAGCTAGCTAACACACTTCAACTAATGAGTTTGTAAGCTTGATTTTAGCTAACCCTAAAGCTACCAACATATTTTCACATCCTATCGACTGAATTGGGAGAATTGTGCCTTTTTCTGCTCACCCATAACATTTGTAATTTTCTGAACACCAAATTAACACAGTTGTTGGGGACTGTTTTTTTGTTTGTTGACAAATTCATGAAGCATTGGAAGCATATATATATATATATATATATATATATGTTATATTATATTACAGTTATCACAGCCCAGACCCCAGATGGGATTGTAAAAAAATGAGATATAAATATATATATATTTACAACCCTATCTGGGGTTTGGCCTGTGATAACTGTAATGTAACACAGCCAGTTAGCTAGCCAGTGAGTTTACAGTTGCAAGGCAAGGCAAGTTTATTTATATAGCACATTTCATACACAGAGGCAATTCAAAGTGCTTTACATAAAATAGATATAAAAAGGAAAGAGCATAAAAGGCATGAAAGTAGCCAGAGTTGGGGCTAACCTAAGATCTTACAGAAGTTTATTCCAGCTGTGTGTAGCATAATAACTGAATGCTGCTTCACCATGTTTTGTTTTAATCCTAGGAACAGTTAGTAGACCGGTCCCTGATGACCTAAGAAGTCTAGACGGTTCATAGTGTGGAAGCAAGTCAGAGATGTATTTTGGTCCTAAACCATTATGTGATTTATAGACAAGTAATAGTATTTTGAAGTCAATTCTATAACACACTGGTAGTCAATGCAGAGACCTGAGAACTGGTGTAATATGTTGAGCTTTCTTAGTCCTTGTTAGAACTCTAGCAGCAGCATTCTGAAGGAGCTGTAACTGCCGAAGTGCTTTTTTGGGAAGGCCTGAAAAAAGACTATTACAGTAGTCTAACCTACTGGAAAGCGTGAATTAGTTTTTCTAGGTCTTGTTTGGACATGTATCCTCTAATTCTTGCTATATTTTGAAGATGATAATAGGCTGATTTTGTTATAGACTTGATGTGGGTGTTAAAATTTAGATCTGAGTCAATAATAACACGCAGATTTCTGACTTGGTTTTTAGACTTCAAAGAAAGGGAATCAAGATGAGCACCAACTTTCAGCCTTTCTTCGTTAGCACCAAAGACAATTATCTCAGTTTTGTCTTTGTTTAGTTGGAGGAAATTTTGGCACATCCAGTCATTGATTTGGTCAATGCACAGACGCAGTGAGTCTATAGCCGCTTAGTCACTCGATGAGAGAGCTATGTATAATTGAGTGTTGTCCGCATAGTTATGGTACACAATTTAGTTCTTTCGCATAATTAAACCTAGTGGGAGCATATAGAGGTTGAATAAAAGTGGTCCCAGAATTGAACCTTGAGGTACCCCACACATCATGCTAGTTCACTCAGATGTGTAGTTGCCAATGGAAACAAAATAGTCCCTGTCTTGCAGATAGGACCTGAACCAATCTAAGACCGTGCTGGAGAGACCAACCCAGTTTTCCAGTCTGTCTAGTGGTATTGAATGATCAACAGTGTCAAAAGCAGCACTAAAATCCAGTAGGGGTCGAAAACCTGATTGGAATTTGTCTAACAAACTATTTGAAGTTAGAAAGTTGTTAAGTTGTTGGTATACAACTTTTTCGATTATTTTACTTATAAAGGGTAGATATGGGTCTGTAGTTACTAAGTTAGCTCTCCAGTGAGTTTCCAGTTGCAGTTAGCTAGCCATGGAGTTTACAGTTGCAATTAGCTAGCCAGTGAGTTTACAGTTGCAGTTAGCTACTGTAAGGTGCTAGCTAGCAACTCCATCTCAAACTGAAAGCTCTATCCACCTCATCATTGAAGGCATGATATGTATATTTGCATTATGATTTCGCTTTTAAAATTAGGTGAAATGGATAAAACACATGTTGTTCTAGTGAAATCTGTACACATTCGTAAACAGGATTTGAGCGGTGGTGAGCCACTTGCATTACCACTAGAGGGGAAATTCCAAACCGTCACAGCCCTAGAGATGACTACCAGTCATTCCACGGAAAGTAAATACACTGTTGAATGAAGATAGCATTTATCCACTCATACAAACCCAACTCAGCATGTAAGGACAGAAGTCCATAGGTACAGCACAGTCACAGACAGTCAGACGTGTACAGTACTTCAGAGGAGTAGGGTTTATGACATCACGGAGCCCAGGAAAGACACTGCCAGAAAACACACTGCTATTAGAACAGTCCATCAAGTTTGAGAAGGATATATGGCTAGGAAATGCCAATGAATGCTGTTGGACTGTAATTATCTTTAAAGCAGTGCAATTAAAGGTCAAGGCAGGAGGGTCCAATTTTCTTTTCTTTTCACAGGAAGTTCTATAGTATGAAAAGTAAGACTTTGGGGTGTGGCTGTAGTTGATCATAGACAGTAAGAGGTAATTCGCCCACTCAAAGTGGCTCCCTGTTGAGTCAGTCATACAATAGCCCTGAGGCTATGTGTAAAGATGTTTAGCCAAGTATTCACCCATCAATGCACACTACCTGTCTTAGGGGAGGCGGATGAAGGTCGGCCCGGTAGAGGACAGGCTCAGTGTAATGCATGGAATGGAATAAGGAATGGGATCAAACACGTGTGTCTGATACCATTCCTCATTCCATTCCATGCATTACAATTAGTCTGTCCTCCGATGTCTGCCTCCGCCTGCCTCCCCTGATCTGTCTGTATAGGCCAGGGTCTTCTCAGTTCGCCCAGACAAGCAGACGTAGGTAGGCACAGCCCTGCATGTTAAGGCAAAAAGGAGCTTAGCATTGACAGTAACATGTGAGAGAGGAACAAAGGAGAATTACGCCCTTCATGTATTAATGGTTGATAAGCTTGGAGTTTAGTTTCTCATATGAAGTCCCCTCACCACCATGTGAGATCAGTGATGGTGAGATAAGATGATGTTTATTTGAAGCTAAAAGCAAATTCTTTTGGCCTGGGCAGGAGACGAGGTGAGCTTGTGTTGGCAGAGATGAGACGAGGCTGCGGTATAACCATCAGTGGTGAATGATATTGGGGTATAGAAAGAGGCACTAGATCTACTGTCTGCAGATCCCAACATGATCTTGTAATAGTCCAGTAATATGTCTGTATTTACAGATCAACAGTGAGACGCTGGGCTTCAACCTGCCCAAACACCCACACGCACACGCACACACACACACACACACACGCACACACTCTCCTGGGTGCAGCTGCTGCTGTGGACCCTGTGCCGGACCACAGTTTTAAGAGCCTGAACAAACAGTTAGTCAGTTGTCTGTGGAGACCTCAGAGGGGTCAAGGATTTGTGCATCAAAACTTATTGCAGACACTTTATTCTACCAGTCATCACCCAGCTGTTACTGAGCATTTCAAATGAAGGTATGTTTTTATGTCTAGTAATACAGTATCTTCATTATTCAGTCCTAACAGAGATTTTTGGAAGCATCCTTTTTCCTGCATTTCTACTGGAACGATGAGCGTGGCTGCTAGAGATCACACCGCTCCATATGTCAGGAGCCTGTCTGCATCTGAATCAGAACCATATGGGGGCGTATCTGGGTCAGGGGCGCAGAGCAGCTCCACCTGGCCTGTCCAGGGCTGCAGGATCTCAGGGAGGGGAGGTGGAGCTGCTGGAACGTGGAGAAGGTCCATGGCCTTGGAAGCTGCCAGGCCAGCTGAGGCATCGCATGTTAGACTCATGCTCTGGGAGAACGGGTCGAGGGAGGAAGACTAGGGTATCTAAACCAAACAGGACTGACAGAATAAAACAGCAACCACCTTTGTCTACAGCTGCTGGGGGGAAGTGATGAGGGGGGGGGGGGGGGGCAGGGGGGGAGCTGGCCTGGTGCCCTGGGCTGTGGAGAGATGTTCAGCCTGTCATAGACCAGTGCTCGTCATTCTCCTGCTCAACCTGCAGAGCAGCTGGGTTTCACACTTTCCCCATCTTTATATGGAGATATCTTTAGACTGCTCCTTTGAAGTGTGCCCAACACACTGGCCTTCTTCTGGCATTGTGACCGCCAATGGCCCCTGGTCCTAGCATAGATTTGTTTTTCTCGATGATGACTGATGTATAGATGATTCACTTACTTATAAAAAATTTACTTAAAAGGTGTCTGCTAAACGTCTAAAAATGTAAATGTAAACTAGCCCATGTCCCAGTAAAGCCACGTACACAGTGTGTAAGGTAGCTATGGGGGGAGCTATGAAGACCTATCTATCTACAGACCAGGGTGAGGTGGGCAGTAACCTGTCTGGAAGTGCCTATGACCTCTATGTGGCCTTCCATGCAGGGGTGACTTCACAGGAGTCACTTAGCATTTTGTTTATTTTGTCTCAGCTTGCCTGTGTGAAGAGGAGGGTCCACCCTTTCAAAGGAAGTCAGTCAGGCATCCCAGACCATGCAGGACTGCTGAGGGTCCGGGGACAGGACCATAAAGAGGTGTTTGGTTCAAAAGCTGAAAATGTCAGATGTCAGCAGAACGTTTCCCAAAATCCACCGAGTTCTTTGGTTTCACAGGGTGGAAAAACACAGGTCCATTCTTGTTCTGGACATCAAAGCAGGCTTGAAAGGAACAGCTTCCTATATTGGTCATGTTCATCTGTCAGGTTTATCCATGTTTATACAAAGAGAAGTTAGACAGCTGCTGTGATCGTACTACCCCTGTCCTGGACTGACACTCCAGTCATATACTGTAAATCATCTCGAATGTAGTAATGCTATTGAAAAGAAAAGAAAAAAATAAATAAAACTTAACATGTAACTGAAGCATACACAATAATACTCTGGGTTTCCGGGTTTGCATCATTCTGTGTGACATTATGCTACTTTGCACAGTTCATAGTGGACATGAAAACATAATTTCACTGTTCTTCAACCTATTTTATCATATTAATACATTTTCTAGCCATGCCTACTCTTTGCATTTGTGTTACAACAGTCATAGTGTGGGTTTTCTCTTTTATTCTGTGGGATATACTGTAAACGTAGGCAGATCAGAACATGTTTGATTAAAATACCAACCCAGCAGTGCAATACGTGGGGGTGGATTTTAGTGATTAACTCAGCAGAAATGTCCCTGATTTTATCATCTCTTCACCTATTTTGACATTTTGGCTGCTGCCTGTGGTTTCGGTAATTTGAATAGTCCGGCATACACATGGATGCACGTCATTAAAGCAGAGACACGGCTCACACACCTTACTGTGGGGTGAATCTGATTTGATGAGAGAGAGGGAGACAGGGCAGAAGACAAGAGAGTGCCACAGGGAAAAAGAGGGGGAGACACAGGATGAGCAGAGGGCAGGTTTTGACACTGACAGGGTTTTGTGAGAGAGAGCCACGCCACTCTCACGGTTGACATGCTCTCCCATAATGAGAGGCGATTTGGGACTTAATCACGCATTAAGCCTTATTGTTGCACCTCCGGCGAACTGATGACACAGAGCTCAGTCAATCCGGTGATCGCACCATCACACGGTCACCGTGTCCTGGGCCAACCCCTCAGGCCCAGACCCCTCGGCCACCCCGCGTGCTAATAGCATGACGTAAGGCTTGTCCTGTCCCTGTGTGTGTGTAGGAGAGGGAGGGATAGAGAGAGGTCACAAAGTCAACATGTTCGTGCAACCGAGCGACTGTCTGTGCGGTGTCCACTGAACTGAGGCAGACAAAAAGCGTGTCATGTCTGGGCTGGAGCAGTTTGAGGGCCATCCCACACCATTTTTTTGTTCTTTTTGTTTTTTTAAAGGAAAAAAAAAATAAAATAAATAAAAGTAAAATGCTGTGTGGTTATGTTTTTTTAAAGTGTTCCGGTATTCGACAAATTCAAATACACATAATTACGGAAATCGGTAAATAATGATAAATATATTTGATCAATCTACTACTGTTTTTCAGTTGTGTAAAAGTAGCCCTTTCTGTACCAGGTAATTTGATAGATAATTAGTTTTCTCGGCCAAGCCTGTCATTATGAGTGCAGTAAAAGTTCGCATAAAAGTATCCAGTCCATCTGTACTAATAGTCGGGTGATGTAGAGATATTGTGAGTTGCAGCGTTCCTCTATTGGTTCAGGCTTGTCTATGATTATATAGCCTGGGGTAAAATACATGTAAGCGAGGGAGGCTGAATAAAAAAAACAAAAAAACACTTAGATTATGATTTTACAAAGGGGCTGGAAATGTAACTGCCTACTGTACAAGAACCAGTGGGGTTTCCCTGTTTGCTTGTGTTTAAGCCTTTTTTTGTGTGTCTACTTTTAACAAGAATGTGAACAAGCTGTTCTATCAGAGACAGGAGTAGAGCTGTCCAAGGCAAAAACACTCAACCCTATTGCTGCATTGAGACTATCGGCTGTGTTAGACGCGAGGCACTGCTTCGTCAAGCAGCTGTCGCGTTGTGAAGACAGATGTTCTTGCTGTATAATAGGAGGGGGCACTGATATCCCCTGACATAGACGATGAAGCTGTAAGGAAGTGAAGTTAAGAGGATGTGGGGCTTGTCTTGTCTCAAAGAATGTCTTGGCTCATTTTACCATTCTTTCTTTCTGACTAGAATGCATCACAGGATATAGGCATCAACGTCAGATATTCCGATTAAGGGCCCTACCCTCTTATGACTGTACTAAATCAATGATTTTTTCTTTCTCCCCAGCATGACTAGCCTGGAGTTGGAGAACTGTAAGTGCTCATTGTTTTGTGAGTCCTCCCAAGACTTTGATGTTTGAAGGGTCGAGCGGAGGCTCCCTTTGCATTTCAGGGGAGAATATTCTGTGTCAGGAACATCTGGGAATGCACTAAGTACGGTTTACTTGGCAGGCGGTTGTATTGGCATTGACACCATCCTAACAACGCCTTTCATCTAGGTTTGAACATGTGGATTCAGCTCCAAACCCTGGGCCTTCACGGGAGGAGTCTCAGGACTGCCGCCAGGAGAGAGGAAGGTGTGGCAGCTTCGACGAGGAATCTCACAGTCTAGCTTGTCCTCCCCACTGTCCTAAGGAGCTCTGCTCCACACACAGTCGTGTTTTTTCTTTCTCTCCTTTTGCATTCTTTACCCTCCCAAACGTGTAATACGTCCTTATCTCCTCCGCGCACGCTCACCCCCACTTGCCCTCATCTCCACCAGCTGTTTTCAGAGGCAAAAATCTGGTAACTCAACAAAGAAAATGCTCCAATAAAAACTGGTTATTGGTTATGAGGTGATAAGAGTTTAAGTGAGGGTTTGTTGAGACTGACAGCAGGTCTCTGGGGGACTTGCTCCAACAGGAGGAGCTCTGTTTCAGCATACCCTGCTGCACGCAACACTTAAAGCATGCTGCCAATGGTCTGGGCAAAAATAGGTGTGTAGTATAGAGTACACTACGAGGAGGTCGGGTAAAGTCATTAAGCTCCAGAGTCCAGGCCCGGTGTATCTGGGTCATTGTGTTTAAAAGCAGACCACTACAGCAGGTCAGCAGGTCAGGGAATATCTTGGCTACTCTGGTGCTGCTGGGATGCCCTGACCGCATGGCACTGGGGGGGGATACCCTCACACCCTGACTGCCCTCAATCATTCTATTACTGACCTGCTCCACTGACCCACTCTGTTTATTTACCTGGTGGGGAACTACTCATCGTGTGATCCTGCTGAGAGACCGAGGAATGAGGAGGCCATTTTCCGGTCGAATGCATCTTCCTATTAGATTATCCAGTAGAGTGAGTCTGTTACCGGGTTAAACTTTGAACAGGGCAGATGATCCATCACATCTCGGGCTTAAAGCTCTGTGATAATAATTGAACTGACTTCAAAGACAGAGACAACAGGAGACAGTCAGTCAACAACTTATTTCTGAGCGGTGTGATACAGCGCAGGCTCATTAGGGTTAACGTTAAATCATTGTCACACACAGTACAGCAGAGCAACAGTGGGCTGACAGAGACAGTTCAATCAACCAATCTGCCAGCCGGCATTTACTCTGCTCCTCGACAGCGTTCTAATAAAAGCTGAAACAGTGTGATACCGCGCGGCGTGGGGCCTAACCTGCCTCGGATAGATACCCTTGAAAGTAGCACGTAACCCGCGGAATCTGGTGTTGGCTTACATAGCACATACTGCTTTGTAGGAACAACACATACTCTACAGTGACATGCCACTGGGTCTGGTCCCCCCCCCCCTCCACCCCCTTCTCTCTCCTCTCTCTCCTGTATTGTACTTCCCAACTAGGTCAGTGATCCTGTACGGTACGCACGACTTAAGTGATATCAGATCCCGGATTCCGGACGTCTCCATTCTTCTCCGACGTCTCGAACAATCACAGAACACCGAAATCGAAGCATTACAAATTCTCCACACAGCTGCTTAATTGCTATCAATGTAGCGCACACCAATGTTAATCATTACCTATCATTAAGAGCAGATGAATGCAAGAACGGGACCTTACCTTATTGGTTGAGCTCTGAATATGCTTAAGCAGAAGGAGAAGCAGCAAACTACATAGAGACGAATCGTGCAAATAGTCTGACAATATGTCAATCCTCACTATAAATAGGACAAAACAAATACATTGGTATAAAATACTTTAATAAATAGTTGGATTGTTCTAAGAACAAACAAAAATTCCACTAACAAACCAAGACTTTGCCAACTGCTCTTTTGTACAAAATAATTACAATGTTCTGCACATTCAGCCCATTCTCTGGGGCTAGTGGAGTTCGCTGACTAGATATGGGTAATGATTTGGATTCCTTTATTTTGCATCATCAACAAAATTGAAAACATAATTCTTGTCCGAGAATAATAATATCAAACTGTTTTTAAAGAACAACAAAAATCCTGTTCATTACCCCTTCTGAGGTAATGCTCAAATGGGTTCTCTTCCTCTGTTTTAGTGCAGAAACAGAATCTATACAAACACTGGACAACAACCACAACAACAGCAACATCAACAATAAAACTTGTTCCCTTCATTAGACCAGTATTAAAAGCAGAGATCAAATGCATCGCTATCGGGCTGGGTGAACGAGTGCTCCTCCAGAGAAACAGTATCCATGCAGGCTCCATGCTGGTCAACACTTCAACCCTTTGATTTGATTGAACTGAATGAGTTCAGACCTACACCAGGAAGAGAGATGGTCATTTCAACCATGGGGATGAAAGCCTGCTTGCACTGCTTCTCTGTCAGACCAGTGTTACCTAACCCAGCATTGGTACACCTCTGTGTTCTAATAGGACATTCTAGTGTTCACATACAGTAGCATAGTGAATGGGAGATGGAGAGCCAGCATTCACTAAGGAAACTCAGACCACATATATCTCAAGACTAAAGCAGCAGACAAGGACAAGTCTAGAACTAACAGCTCTGCATACTCACAATTTTAAGTGTTGGAACAAAAAATCATAACGCAAAACAAACAACCACCTATAATCTGTTTATGCCAATGCTCTTGTGATTAAGTGTGACCCTGGATATTGTCCATAATCTGTATAAAACCTGCCTTGTGTCAACGGACACAAATAAACGGAATGACGTCATAAAAAACAAAAACAAAACAATCTTATTCTTTAGAATAACTATAATAAAAGGGTCACTTAAGTTACTAAATTCAAATATACACAGCCATTTTTATATTTACATATATACATTGTTCGAAGAAATACCTTTGTGGTGGTAAGAAGAGCTGTGATAGGACATCTTTTCCCTTTTGTATAAATTGTAAGTTCTGGATAAACTCTTCGAATGAGAAAAGAAAAACGGTGAGGGCTGAAGGCACTTTCTACCAAAGCAAATACTGAAGTTATCGCATACGCTCGCAGGAAGTGGTAAAACATATGTTAAAGGGATATACATAAGATCATTAGAAGTGTATACACATCATAGGGAAAGATGTTTACGGATGTAAACAAATGCTTATGTCAGGTGTCATATAGTGTTAATGTTAGCTTTCTAAAGGTCTTATATAAATATCCTTGTACATCATTTTACATATACAAATTACTTTATACCAAGAAAGTACAGAAAAAGCCCACTGTGTGGATTAAGGCAGATGTGGACTAAACGCACTGAGCAGTAGTAACAACAGCTGCCATTCAACGAGCCTCCATGCTGTACAGTAGTCCTCCGCGGGCAGTGCTCAAGGCACAAAGTCATATGATACAGAATCTTCTCAATGACACACTGTGGAAAAGGGCTCTCCATCAGGAGAAAGCAACAAGTTTGTAAACAAAACAAAAAAAATAAAAAGGAAAGAAGGTTTCCTTTCTTCTTATTTCCAACAGTGTGATTTTTTTTTTTTTTTTTTTTTTTTTTTTTTACTGAAATCCAGATCTATTTAAGTCACTGAAATGTTAATTTCCTATGCTTTTTCAGCCTCCAAGTTGCAGAAAAGGGAATAAAGTCAAATAAAACAAAAAAAATAAAAGCTTCTGAAATCTTCACTTTTGGTGCTTTTGTTTTACATTAGTTGGAGACAATTTCCTTGGTTTGAAAGGTCCCAGCTCTAGGCCTTGCTCATACATAATGGTCTTTGACGTCCTCACTGATGTTGGCAGCGTTGAGGTTTTTACAGCGGTTGTCCTTCAGGCTGTATGCTGTCCGATGAGGGGCTTTGACCGGGGCACTACGGCTTGTACAGATTACCCCACCTTTGCCCACCCCACGGTCCTGCACTCCTGCTTTGGAGCACTTTTGGGAGGGGCACTTCTCTACCTCCATGCCTCCCTCCTCCTCTTCTCCTTCCTCCTCCTCCTCCTCCTCTCCCTCAGCCCCGTCGCCCGTCCTGTCCGAAGGGCCCATGAGTTTCTTGCATTCGTACTGAATGTCTTTGTCTCGGTTGTCTTTGTGCTGCGGCCGGCTGTTCCTCAGCGGCTCCAGCTGGTTGTTGACGGTGCCGTCTTCGGCCGCAGCGCGAGCTCTCTCCCTCTCTTTCTTCCTCTTGCGGGTCCACCACACACACACCACGATGCAGAAGATCCACAGCACACCGAAGACCACACACAGCACTGGGACCAGGTAGTCTGGGGGACGGGGGACGGGGACGGGGACGGGGAAAGCTTATTAACACTGAGACCCAATGAGGCTTTTCTTCAAACAACATTTATTTACATGTAGTTGCCAAAAGTTGCCCAGTACTGTATCGTTAGAGTATGCAAAGGGCTGGGGCATATAGGGTTAAACCTCTTGACTCACCCACGGGCTGGGGCATGATCTGTGTCTCCACTTTGACCTCTACCACGGCCAGCATGACCGTGCTGTTGTGGCGTTTGGACAGGGCATTGGTGATGGCACTGGCGGCCGCCTGGATCTGCCCACTGTCTCCATCCCGCTCCCCCCGCCCATCCTGCTCGTAGGACTGAAGGAGAGGAGAGAGAGAGAGAGAGCGAAAGAGGATGGGGAGGAAAGGGGACAGAGAAGAGGTGGTGAGTCCACAGGACAGGAGAAAGGGATTCACTCCCAACCTCTCACATATGCCCCCCCCCCCCCCCCATCGAGAACACAAAGGGTGTAGTTAATTGCTTAATAAGTGGATCAGAGTGAGTCCAGGGGGAGCAGCGGGAAGCTTAGCTCTGTGCTGTGCACTTCAATTAGGAGGAACAATGGAGAACAGGCCAGCTGTGGCTCCCTGGACAGTTAGCAACACTCCCTTTTCTTCTCTCTGGGAAATCAGCAGCTCATTCACACAGCCAAGCCCAACACTGTCAGCCCCTCACCCCTCTCTGACACACACATCACCATCTCTGGGCTTATTCACAATGCACTAGCACTTACTGAGGTAACACTCTCTCTCTCTCTCTCTCTCTCTCTCTCTCTCTGGGCCTCCCCAGAACCTCTGTATTAGATCTTAATTGGACATGAGGACTATGCTGCCAAGCCAAAAACCACAGTGCAATACTCAAGTATCGTTGAGAGATAACACAATTTCATACAGGCTGACGAATAACAACTAACATTTGGAAAACAAAGCCTGCAGTGGGTTTTATTAAAGCCCGTTTTCTAAGGTTGGAGGACGTCAGATGCACCACTCCTTTTCCTGTACGTCCCCAAACAGGACTACATCACAAGAAACACTCCTAATCCCCTCCATTAAGAGCTTAGTGCCCTGCAGCGCCTGATTTCCCCCGCGTCTGACTCGGAGAGGAAAGTCTGGGTGGCCGACGCAGACACACTCCAGAGGGAGAAGGGGAGAGAGAATGGGAGGGGAGGGGGGGGGGGACAGAACAGTAAGGTGCTCCAAAGAGAAGCTAAATGTCAAACAGATGTTCAGAAGAAGGGCGTCGCGCTTCAAAAGACTCCACTTTTTACAAAGAGGGGAAGGGAAAGAGAAAAGGCTCCAATTTTACTAGTCTACTCTGGAACCCATTTACAGTGACGAATTAAGTGTGTGATTTAATAAAGTGAAAGGGAGAACAAAAAGGGGCGAGGTCCTCGGGGATAACGGAGGGAGAGAGGGAGAGAGGGAGAGAGGGAGAGGAGAGAGAGAGGGCTGTTGCGACAATGGGAGGTGAGGAGGTAGGAGGGGATCAATGGCAGATGGCAGCTGATCCGGATCAAGGTGGTGTGTGTGTGTGTGTGTGTGTGGGGGGGGGTTTCTTTTGAAAGGGGAACAGGTACAAGGCACTCACCATGGCAACCTCCACGGCATCCCTGTTGGAGTAGGACAGGTCACAGAGAATCAGGAGCGTGCGGTCCTTAGCCAGGGTCTGAGTGACGGGGAGGTACCTCAGCTCCGAGCAGATGTTCTCCACATTTGTGCCCTTTGATCAGCAAACACAAACGCGCGCGTGCGCGATATCGCCATTAGCATTGTTGGCTGAGGGGATTGCCAGCACAAGCATTTCTAGTAAGACCTTTCTAGCAAGAAGTTTACAAAAACATTCCAAATGAGATCTTATGATCATATCATATCTTATCTTATCAAATGACAGGTCATGAGGCAGGTGCTCACCTGTGGAACTTTGTCCCTGTTGAAGATGAGTGTGATGCGGGCGCAGCTGTTGTCCAGGTAGCCACTGTTGGGCTCACACTGGGTGTGGAGGGGCGGCGGGGGGTCGGGGGTGGAACACACGCCCCACTGGTGGCAGGGCGGGGAGAAGCAGGTGAGGAAGTGGTGCTCCACACACTCATGTCCTCCAGGGCAGGAGGGGGCGCTGTCTGGAGCAGGAGGAGCTTTCTGGAGCAAGCAGGGCCGCCGGCCACACCGCACCTGTGGACAGGCGCGCACACACACACACACACACACACACACACACACACACACATACACACATACACACATACACACACACAGTGGTCAGAGAGACAACACACACATACATATGGATGTGTGAGTGTGTGCGTGTGCGCGTGCATATGTGTGTATATGTGTGTCCGTGTCCGTCCATGAGCCTCACCTTAGAGCAGCGCACATAGCCGTCGGCACAGTGACAAGTATTACACTCCTCCTCCCATCGGCTACCATGTGGGAACTGCAGGCCAGAATAATGGCAGGCTTTCCCTATCCCTATGACTGCAGAGAGAGAGAGAGAGAGAGAGAGAGAGAGAGAGAGAGGGGGGGGGGGGAGAGAGAGAGAGAGAGAGAGAAGGAGAGAGAGAGAGAGAGAGAGAGAGAGACAGAGAGAGAGAGAGAGGGAGAGAGAGAGAGAGAGAGAGAGAGAGAGAGGGAGAGAGGGAGAGAGAGAGAGAGAGAGAGAGAGAGAGAGAGAGAGAGAGGGGAGCGGTATTAGCATTTGAATCAGGCTTTTGGAAAGGGATAATATTAGGGTCAGTTAGGAACTCTTTCTCCGAATTCAAGTTGGACGGTAGGATAAAGTACCATTTACTACGTACGTAGATACTGTGGTAAAGGTGTTCTCACTCGAGCTGCTAGGTACTCACATTCCTGACAGCGAGGTCCAGTGCGGCCCAGGGGACAGACACAGCGGAACCCATTGATCTCGTCCACACAGGTGGAGCCGTAAGCACAGGGCAAGGACTGGCACTCATCTACGTCTGAGGGAGAAGACAGGGAGCCATTACTACACGTTATCTCTCTGCTGCAACACAACACACCACAACAGGGACCCAACTGGTAGGTTCTCATGCATCCTTACTGAGAGGGGAAAGGGGATAGAGGATTCTCCCAGAGAACGCAGGACTGGACTGACCTGTTTGCAGAATACAGCTGACCTCTCCTCACAAGAGGGGTCAGAGGTTAAGACAGGCTTCCTAAAGGCTTCCTAATCTGTCCCTCAGAAACAATCGGCTCAACCTCCCCCTGTCCCCTTTCACCCCTGACCCTTCAATCTGACCACCCCCCCTCCACCACCCCACCCCCCACCATCCCTC
>NC_139667.1:5473510-5506010 GCF_951799395.1 Argentina silus
CATGCTACAATATACTAGACTCACCTATCTGGCATGTCTTCCCAGCCCACTGTGGTGGACAGAGGCACTCAAAGCCATTCTCCATGTCGATACAGGTCCCACCCTGAGCACAGGGGCTGGAGGCACACTCGTCCATGTCTGAAACATTACACAATACTCATGTAACAGCCTGGCTTTGTAAACACATTGTGGGTGTGTGGGTAACACCCACACCCACACACCCACACCCACCCACCCACACACACACTCACCTTTAGCACAGGTAGGCCCGGCCCAGCCCGCGGGACAGTGGCACTCAAACCCAGACTGGACTTCGTGGCATGTGCCCCCGTTGGCACAGGGGTTGGACACACAAGCGTGCTCCGCTGTAGACAGAGAAGAGGGAGTTGACGCTTTGTGAGAAATGACATGCAGTATAAAACTATGCAAAACATAAATACACATTCTGAATGTTCTATGTAATCCCCCATAAATCATCTTTAGTACAGTATCTTGGATGATCTTACTCACCGATCTCACAGTTCTTGCCTGAGTAGCCGTCAGGACAGGCACAGTTGTACTCATCTGGCTCTGTGTTCATACACGTCCCTCCATTCTTGCAGGGGCGGTTCGTCCCACAGTAGTTGAGGTCTGGATAGAGACATGCAAGACTTATTCAATACCCCACACAATGTATATTTTCTTAAATATGTTTTTAGAGCTTTTCTGCTTTATTGTGAAAGAGACAGTCGAGATTGACAGGAAGGATGGGTGAGAGAAAGGAGGGATGACATGCAAGACGTGTCGAGGGTCGGAATCGAACCAGGAACCTTGCGATTATGTGGTATGCGCATTAGTGTGAGATGCTACACATGTACATTAACACTGTCTTGACTATACTGCATATGAACAGACATGAGGGTGACTACGAGGTAAACCTGTGAGGTCAGAGGTTCGAGGTGACCCTGTGTAGAGGAGGCGGTTCATGTGGTAAAACAGGGTCGGTCTGTGGTCTCACCTTTGTCACATAGCAGGCCTCCCCAGTTCTTCTCACAGCTGCACTGCCAGGGCTTGTTGCAGGTGCCATGGACACAGCCTGGGTAGGGCAGGCACTCATCACAGAATGTACCCTGCCACCCATAGTTACACCTGGAAACACACAAGACCACCAGCTACAGTCACTCGGGGAATGAGACGGTTGGGCTGTGTGGTCTTTGTCATACACGGACTGTCAATCAGTCAATCAAAGAGAGGAAATGGAGGAGCCGACATCTTCTGAAAAGAAATCGATCAGCAGTTTCATGAAGAGACTTATTGATCGATTGAGCCAAGATGCGGTGTGCCTAAACGTCAAAACCCATCTCTGTCAAGCTAGAGACAACGTCTTCATCAAGGTGAACAGTGACACCCATTCTGTGGGTCCTAATCTTAGACTGGGGAGAGGAGGGGGGTAGGGAGGGACATTCCAGAGCAGTGTGAGGGTCAATCCTGCAGTGTGGCACAGGGATGGGTGTGTGTGTGTGTCTGTGTGTGGGGGGGGGGGGGGGGGGGGTCGGTCTAGGAGCGTCTGAGGCACATAGGCAGAGAGGCGGCCGGTGAAGGGTTAGCTAATCTGTTGGTTTATGGCAGCACTCTGTTATTCCAAGGCCAGCGGTAACCTTGCCCCACCTGTCCTGTCATTTCTCTCTCAGGGCTATTTTAAGAAGCCCTCTCTGCAAATGGACGCCAACCAAACACTGTGCTACGAGTTGATATCCCGTACGTGTGAGTGAGCTTCAGCCGCCTGAAATGTGCTCTCGTACCGTATGATGCAGTGCAGTGAAAAGCAGTGCTGTGTTGTGCTCTACTGTGCTATTCGGTGCTGTACTGTGATGCAGCTCGCTCTACTCGTAACATACACTGTAGCGCAGTCTGCAGCAGTGGTGCGTAACTGTTCACCGCACTATGCCGAGGTTTACAGTGCAGTCCTGCTCTGCAAGCCTCTATAAGCAGTAGAGGCAGGCGCCATGGAGAGGCTGTGGCCGCAGTGTGGGAGCAGCGAAGGGACAGACCACGAGACGACCACAGGCAGGGGTGGCATAACCCAGAGACCTCTCCACAGGACGAACCTATCACTGGAGCCACGGAGAGCTCTCGGGTCCAGCCAGGCACACTGGAAATATCCCCAGCAGCCCACGCGGTGGAAATAGCCCTCTGAAACCACACCCTCCGCCCAGATCTCTATCAGAGGGGCTCGTCCTGCATATCTCCAACGGATCCAAGAGACGCATTGAGCGTGGAATTATTTACAGAAAGATTATCCGAAATAAACAGACTTGGCCCGCTGTTGCCTGGATACATCTTCAGTAGTGTCACATGAGGGAGCGTAGGTTGTGAATGCGCTGTGTGTAAGGAAACAAGATACCGACACATTCTTCATTTTCCTCTGCAGGCAAGGATTTTTCACTCCAGGAGAAGGAGGGTTGTGTTCTGTGCTCCTGGTTGGCGATGCAGCCGGGTGACCTCCAAATCACATGTTGAGGCACATTCTACTTTGTTCTCATTCTTTTCCATTCCTCCAGCCATTTTCAAGGACATATGCCTCTTTTATATGACATCAGGGAACTAAACCAAACCTGTTCACTCACAATATATATATATAAGCCTAATCCATTCATATGGGGCAACGTGTAGGGATCACAGGAATGCACAATAACACAGTAGACACTGGTCTTAGAGGTGGCTTTGACACGCAACACTTGGCCCCTGCAGACTATGATGACCACTAACATGAGCATGTCCGTGAGGAGGGCTGTTGGATGAAGTCCATCCTCCCAACAGGGCAGTGCCAGCCAAAACAGGCCCAGGATAGGAAGAGTTGATGGGGGGGCCGCAGACGGTGGTGGGCAGAGGGGCCCTGACCCACCACTGGAGGAGGGGAGGAAACGCTGTGTGAATAACATGCCGCTGCAGGCCAGCTCTGGAACAGGAAGGAGAACAATGGCTCCTGGATCAGACTGTGGAGCTGGGGAGGTGGGGGTAGGACTATGCTCCATAGAGAGAGAGAGAGAGGAGGGGGGGGGGGGGGGGGGGGGTAGGACTATGCTCCATAGAGAGAGAGACAGGGGTGGGGGGGTGGGAGGGAGGGGGTGAGGGGGTTTAGGGCTCGTCTGGTATGTTATCAACCTTTCCCCGATGTCATCACTGTCATCATCATTAAACAAAGGTGACACACAAAGAGGAACGAATGTTACGTAAACACGGCGGGGTAACAAAGGGTAAGAGTTGACGAGCCAGACTCACGTGCATATCCCTGGGGCGCTGCAGCCGCCATGCAGCAGGTTGCAGCCTTGCTTGCAGATAGCTGTGAAACAAGAGGGGAAAAAATAGTGAATATCACATGCCTCAGATGGAATGTTACATGCCTGTAGATCCCCCCGAAATCCATTCCCCCAGTTTGTCATATCAATACGAGATGGATGTGTAAACGGTAATCTATCACTGGACAACGGGGTTCAGTTGAATGTGTGTTTGAAGGTGTGTAGCTCTCTCCCATGTACTCACCAGTCTTACAGTCAGGCCCCATCCAGCCCTCCATACAGCCTCTGTTTCCAAACTGGTCGCACACATAGTGTCCGAAGTAGTCATCGCGTGGGCGACACTGCTTGTTGCACTTGCTGCCATAGTAGTTCTCGTTGCAGCGCACGCGGATGCTGTACTCAATGTTGGCTGTGGGACCGTTGTGCTGGATGTTCTGCCTGTCGTCCCCCGGGTTGATCATGCCTTTACGGATGTTGCGCTCAATCAACAGGTCCTCATCTGGAGGGAAGCGAAACCACAACTCAGACATTCATCATCTCACAACCAGCATACATACACAGCTATAACAGCCCAGGCGTCGCCCCTCACTCAGGGTCAGAACTGGTACGGTCTCTGCTTAGAAGGTTGAAACCAACAACCTGGGCGTGAAACAGGAGAGACTCGGTGCACTGGTGTTTATCTGCTACTGGAGATCAGAGAGGGTGACCCGAGGTCAAACGCCACTCTGTTTCCAACAGCATGAAAGAAAAAAGGAGAAGGAAAATAAACCAAACACAAACAGAGGGTGTAGGGCCGGGGGCTGCTGGAGCTTGATAACCAAAATGCTTTTTCAGTTTTCCTGCTTTGTGAAATGCGTTTTGTCCCTCTCCCTCCCTCTCTCCCCTTTCTCAGGAAATCCAGCTCCAACTCCTTCGGAGCCAGGGCGGAAATAATAAGAGACGGGAACAGACAAGGAAGGGCGACATAGGAAAGGGCCTTTAGCTCTTTCTCAAGGAACAGAAACACCATGACCCAACAGGCTTGGCTGCATCCACCTCCCCGGACTGAGAAGGGGAGGGGCAGGACAACATCCCCCACCACAGAGCACCCTCTTCCCTTGTTGGATGGGGTGAAGGTTATTCGACAGGTAGTCAGGACATGTTCCTAGGCTTCTTTGCTTAGAGCATTCTCTATACCTCCAGTTCCCCAGTTCTAACTGTTGCTGCCCAATTCACTTCATAAAGTCAAGTCAGCCTCCCTCGGGCTAACTTCCAAAGTTATCCCATTAATGGAGAAAACAACATTCTAAAATCATTTCACTTTGCTGTCCTGATTTTTCTCGATTTTACTTTTTTTTTCCTTCCAGTTAACATAGCCTACTGCCACAGATTTTCAGTCACTCCCCCACCTGAAAACTCAAGCACTCACTCTGTTCATTTTCAGCAATTAGATATAAAAATACAGACCAATCATTGGCTCTCTCAGCACTGAAGGAGACACTCAACGAGAGGCGGCTGTTACTAGGGAGAGCAAGCAGGGGGGTGTTCGGTGGCTTACACAAACAATGAGGGGGCTTCAACATCGAGCAGTTGACCAAGTCAAGAGCAATATAATTGTCTGTGTGTTTCAGAAAACCAACATCGTTTAGTCACGCATGACATCACGGTATTAGCACGCCTGTTTCTGTGGTCAGGCCACATTCAGCCTGCTAAACTTGGGAAACAGACACTGTGTCACAATTGTAGTCGGGTAACGTACCACAAAGCGTAAGCGCTCGCTAACTGATTCACTTTTCTCCACATTTCATTCTGAATCTGACCGCAGTCCGCAAACAACAGCAGGAGGAAGTTAGGGGGGGGGTCTCAGAATGACCTCCTATTCCTCTGCCCCCCCCCGATCCTCTCTCGTTCTCTGATGATGACGGTTAACAAAGACGAGCAGCAGTTGCCTTGGAGAAACAATGGCGCTGGCCTCCGTTCTGCAGCCTCTCTGTTTTGTGTTTAAACACAAGAGCCGTTCGGTGGGGCTTCCTGCAGGATAAACAGCCCTCACCGTGCCTCCTTTTTCCTGACGCCATCTCCATCCCACTGCCCAGGCTTGAGAAAAACACGAGGCCGTAATCAACAGCCCTGCTTTGCTCCAGCAGTCTGAGAATGATCAACAAGTCATTCAAACCCCGTGCCAAGGCAGAATCAATCAACGCGGGGGCTCTCAAACCTAGAATTCTAGCACTCTCAAGGCCTCGTCAATAACCAGCCTCTGAATGCTGCAGTACAGGTGGCCTTCAGAGCCAAGGACAGTTTAACCACCAGCGGCCAGTTAGTCACAGCTCGGAGACATGCTGGCTAAATCAGCTGCAGTCCTGGGCTGCCTGTCAGAGCATCCGAGAGCGGGATAATGAAGTGGCGTGCAGTAGCACAGCAGCTGCTGGGACGGTAATTAGCAGACAGACATCAGTGGAAAGAAAAAAGAGCTGCGGTCCATAATTAATGGCTTAACGAGGTGATGTACTCACAGGCTTTATATAGAGGCATAGAGCACAAACAGTCTCACACAGTCCCTCAGGCGGAGACTAGCCTAGCCATGGTACCTATCAGTCACAGACAACAGTAACACCCAGCCTAGCATCGGAATGCATAGCACCCAAGGAATATTGTATCAATCAACAGACAGGCCTACAGACCTGTTCTAAATCCTTGTGACTTACAGAGACCAATTTCGGGTGTTCTCACCACCAGTGAGACTAAGCTTGAAAGTGGAGGGGATTACATGTGATTTAAACTAACCTAACACTGACCCCATGTTGAAGGGTTTAATACTGCCACGGAGAGGAGAGCCATACTGTACTTGTTCTCTTATGGGTCTGTCGTCTGGTAATAACATGCTTTGTATGGGGCCGCATTATTCCTGAGATGATCTAGAACTTTGTCTGTAGGGGTCAGTCATGGCTTAGTAACGCAGTGAAAGCTGGACAGCTATTTTTACGGAAACATGGATTTGTGTGTATTGCATGGTTCACTAGCAGTAAACGCGCAAAGACCGGGGCAGGTTAGATCCCCCAATGATCTTGCCTGTGGTTCAAAGTTGGCCTAAATCTAACATAACTCGCCAGGGGACAGCCAACACCTACTCTCAGTTTCTATCAAATAGATTACATTCCTTAATCAACCTTCTACCCGGCAGCGCTTTTGAACAAAGCGAAACAGGACCAAGGTGAGACGAGCAAGTAAAAACAGGATACAGCTGTGTACCAAATAGCGCAGAAGCAGCCTCACGTCTAAACTTACAGCCCAACGAGGTGCTCTCGGTTCACCCCTGGGACAATCACTCACCTTTAATTAAGGTTCAGACAAAGAGACACTCAGAGAGATCCAGAGATTTCCAGAGAAGGCCTGCACCTGTGACATCATACAGTTACAGAGGCTGCACACCTGACTGAGGGGATGACTGATCTTAAGGCCAAAATGGCCGTCTTACCTTGTAAGTAGAGCTTCCAAAGTACAACACCGCCCCCATTTTTGCGATCACCTATACCCCTCTTGGTTCTACAGTATGTGATACTGACACTGACCATGTCAGAGTAACAACCCAACCACTCCCATTACCACCACCTCTTTTATAATGACTCTCTCTTCCTCATAATTAAAGCCTGGCCCTGGCTCTCTTCTCCTGTGGTAGCGAATACCTGGAAAGGAGGACTATACTTACCATTGCTGTTGTGTGTGCCATTGTCCCAGTCCCATGCCTCCACAATCAGTGTGTACGCCCGCTGGAAGAGAGGCAGAGGGAATCGTCAGAGGGTTATCAGAATTCTCACACACACACACACACACACACACACACACACACACACACACACACACACACACACACACACACACACACACACACACACACACACACACACACACACAGTAAATCATGTTGCTGGTGGGAACACAATTCTGGTTCCCACACTGCTGTCACTGATTAGCTGCATATGAGCCTGCGGGTAGTTAACAAGTGCAACTACTGTGGGAATAAACATCTACTTGTAAACTACCAGAAACAATCCCCCTGACACACAGATGACTAGGCTAGGGCTGAGCTCAAGCCTTGCTGTACAGCACAGTTGTTATTCCAGTATTGTGATATTACTTCCTCAAAGGCATTCCAGTATTGGTGATATTCCAGTATTGTGATATTACTTCCTCAAAGGCATACACAGCATCTGTGCATCAATCTGCTTTTTTGAAGAGACACAATTCAATATATTAAAAAAAATATTAAACATTCAACAGCAGCAGACTTTGTTCATCTGAATCCCAATGGGTGCTATATTTTTTCTGACATCAGTAAAACACACCAAAAAAGAGCTGTCTTTCTGACAACTGAATAGGGCCAGTCCAGCAGATGTGAGTTCCCACGCCCCAGGTTTTAGGGCTAGATTACACACTCAGCAGATTAGAGTGGAGGGGAACAGTAGTCTGTGGTCTCTAATTGACCAGAGATACCTTTTATGACCTCAACTCCAAGAGCACCAAGCACAGACACAGAGGAACAAGTTGATGTAAGCTCAGTCAAACCCATTGGACCTATGAGGGAAATGTAATTAAAAAAATAATAAAAATAAATAAACAGAGAGCTCACAGCTCAGATACATCTACTACAGACTAGAGGGAAGCAGACAGGACGTTTCCAGTTACAGTCCTTCCACCTTCTGTCCCCAGAAAGGGACATAAAACTGAAGGAATACCCCTTTACTATCTCTCTCTGAACTTGTCACTATGGCCTGTAATGGTCTGGGAATGGACAGTGTGGCCCTTGGGTAGCACCTCAAGATGAATCTCAAGACTGATCTCTATACCATGCCATGCCTCCAACACAGAGACAATCCAAACTGTCTAAAGCACTGGAGAAAGGCCCAAGGACATTCACAAGAATCTGTCTTTCCCTTCCCCCAAAGGCAAACCTTTCATTACAACATCAGCTGTCCCAGTAAGGGGCCCTCAATCACCCAGACAAGAGGGGCCATGTTCTAACCACTGACACCACTGAGTCTATTACACTTTTACAACCCATCCAGATCAAGACCTGAGTCACCTAAAGATGACCGCTGCCAAGTATTGGGAAATAGCTTGGTAAAATGCCTAAAATAAAACCACATTATTCTTAATGAAATGCCCAGCATGGTGCAGAAAGAAGCTGCCCTTCTGCTGTCTCCCCACAGTCTTCCGAAACACCACTGGCCCAGCCAGGCTCCAGCAGCTCTGGCTGGGAAACAAGGCCCGACTGTGCCCCCTACCCTCCCCTCTCCCTCATCAGTCAGAAATGACTACATATGATTTATGAGCCTGGAAACCACAAAGGCATAATTCATGATAATGAGTGATAATCACTGGATGTGATCTTAATTAATCTTCCTTTAATCAATCTTCCATGTCACAATGACTGATGCCCAGACAGTGGAGGCTCCCTGGGCTTGGACTGGGCTCCCTGTGGGAGTACATTACAGTGTGTGTCCTTGAGGAGTGGCCTCAGCAGAGTGTTGGGTGCCTGCGGTGTGACCCTCGGGGACCAGGGGCAGCATTTCCAGTCGACACTTGACACCTCCGAGCCAATTTACAGGAGACGGAGGGATTTGAGTTTTCATTAGCTGGAGAGAAACGAGCCCACTCCTCACTGGCTTCACCTGTTCAATGAATAAATTACTGTACCCCCTTCCATCAGACACAACACAGGGGAAGCATAGAACAGGGCGGAACAGCTTCTCTCCTACAGGGCAAATCAGGAACAGGACTCATATTCATCCCTTTTTGCAGAATATAAAATGAAATGCAACAGGGATTCACAGGAAAAAAATGTGCCAAAGACCCAATTAACAACTTTCGTAGAGTTGTGATCAAAAGAAAAAAAAACGGAAAAAAAACACAACACCTGCCACCTCACACCTGTTGGGATACTGACATGAATAAAACATGTTGGTCCCAGGACAGTACAGTGGAGCTGGTTAACTTAGTACGTTATTAACAGAACAAGCCCCTCACATCGTAAAGAGGCCTCTCCAACCGAACACTCTCCACAGGATCCTCATTCAGCAATCAAATCAAATCAAAGCAAATCTAATCATCCGTTTTTACAGCATGGGTCTGTCAGAAAATAGCAAAATGACCCAATTTATTTTTTCTCAGCCAAGCTGTTAAAACTCGACATTTCCCCCCCGGGCCACATTTTAACAGCATTGTCCACAAGGTAGGACAATCAATGAATTCCTTGGATTATGCAATATGCTTTTTGTCAAGAGATTAACACCATCCATTGTTAACGATCTTTCATTGTTCTGACTCAATAATTGCAAGCAATCACAGGAGATTGAGGGGTTCGAGAAAATGGCCGCATGTTCAAAACTCAAGATAATTGGAATGCGTGGGTGCCTGAAGAATCTAGCATAGCATAGCATAGCATCTAAGGCTACGCCTGACACTCCCTCTCTCTTTCTCCCACTACCTGCATCATCAATACCAGCCCTGTTAACAGGCAAACACTGTCTTATGTTTCCCCAGAATCCTCTTGTGGTCATCGATGCAACCATATAACTCACGGCTCTCTGCCGACTGTCAGGCCATCACCTCAGACAGGGAACCCAACACCTGAGCCAGGCGTTGAACACCAGATATGTCGCAGGCCTGCTTCAGAGCGCAACACAAGAGAGGCCTTATGTAAACGCTCTCAAATCCACTCCTGACATTTTGCCCAGCACAGCTGCCATCTTCTCTCCCCTTGTTTTGTGTCCATCTATCTCCACTTGTTTTTATAACACAATATCTGCAGACAAAGGCCGAGGTATAAAGTCATTGTTCAGCTTAAAAGGCTCAGTGACAAAGGGGTTAAGGAAGCCTGGTTTTCTCCAAGCAGTTTGGAAACTGATATTCAGGGTTTGGGGAAAACCCCGCTCACTCACCCTTTCACTAGTCCTGTGCAGAGATTTGACATAAAACAGCACTGGAATCCTAATCATGCTACCTATTCTTTCAATGATAAGTCAGCACAATGACTGGAATGAGAAACTCTGGTGCAACAAGCAGTCCACACACACACACACACACACACACACACACACACACACACACACACACACACACACACACACACACACACACACACACACACACACACAACACACAAACACACATTCTGTAAATCCAGAATTTGCAGGGGTTCCACAGAACAAGGATTGGGTAACAAAGGCGACCAACTGAGACACAGGCTCCAGATGTTGTGATCGTTGAGAAACCCTGATGTGGATGAACCCTCACCCCATCACCCCACAGGGGAGAGGAGCTAGAGGGCTGTTACAACAGTCTTCAACAGACCCAATGCATTCACTGACAAGCTCACTGAATGCCTTCCCACCACAATACATGACGTTAAAGTTAATCACTTTACCTATCAAAAACAAGACTATAACTAACAATAGTGGTAATACTTGACCACAGAATTATGAGATGCAAACACATCCAAAATTCAATAAAATGCTATTACTGGGACAGCTGCTCGTAGGTACTGAGAGAAAGAGCTGTAGGGTGGCAGCGAAGGTCTCTGTTAATGATATACATAAAGCCTAGGATTTAATTAGGACTGAACACAAAGCAACCCACCCCCCCTCCCCCATCACCACCGCCAGAGCAGAGGGGCTTTGCTGTAGTCCCCCCTCCCCTCCTGATGGGGTCCAGCTGAGCTCCATTAACGATGTGAACAGGTAGGCTACAGGAGTCAAGTGGGAAATTAAAGCAGCAGTGTAATAACATGCTTTAATCACAGCTGCACTCAGCACCTGCAATGCATGCATTTCATTACCGTTACCCCACGCGCATGGACACACACACACACACACACACATGCACACACACGCACACACACACACACACGCACACACATACGCATACACACACGCACACACACACAGACATACACATACACACGCACACACATACATACACACACACAAAGCACACACAGGCATTCAGACAGGCATTCAGACAGGCATTCAGACAGGCATCCAGACAGAATCAACACACAACAGTAAATCAAAAATCTGCTTTGCAGAAAAACACATTAAAGATTCAGCCGGTAGGTAATCGCTTATTTTACACGGGCCCCGGGCAAAATCAGGTCATCTAAAGTGGAACCAGAGGAAGTCACTCGAGTCGAGCAGGCAGGAGAAAGACGAGCAGGCTTTTCCTGATCACAATTAAAGGGGCACAAGGTTTTTAAACAACACTATCCCTCACTCACGCCACTACCACTCACGTAACACAGCCCATCCTCATCCATCAAGGGAAGAGGCACCCGGGCTTTTAGCTTATTAAAGTGTCCCAGAGAGGAGGGGCCGGAGCAGGGGGCCGAGGATGGGCAGCAGTGACACTAACCCAGCGCCACCGGTCGCAACAGTAGCAGCCCTCTAACCACGTTGCCTTTGGCTCCATGCTATTCAATCAAAACTGTCACCAATCGGAGAACCATGGTGCAGAAAGACATACTGTACACCCTGTGCTCCATTTCAGAATCAGAATCAGAATTCTTCTATTTGGCCAAGTATATTTGCACATACAGGAAATTGACTTGGTGAGGTTGGTGCATGGGACATAAAACAACTATAAGCAAAATTATGAACAAATAAATTACAAAATGGCAAAATATTAACAAAATAGTAAAAAAAAAAAAAAAAAAAAAAAAATAGAACAATAAATTATGTAGGCTGTGCAAGGATAACATAACCAGTGGCTTCACAACCAGTTCTCCCTGACCATTAGTACTTAGAAAACAACCTCAACTTAAGAAATAAAAAAACAGTCAAAGACCTTATCCTGTCCTTATCCTTGGCTGACACATATACAGTATCACTTTGAGGTTAAAGATATTTCCATTAGCAATCTCCCCACCAATGTCATGGCGCAGTTACATCCAGGAGTCCAGGAGAAACCTTATTACAACGTTGAGCCATGCTTTAATTTATAGCTCAGTATAAATGATTTCACCACATCGTGACAGTAAGTAAAGGTCATGATTGTGTCCAAGCAGATGTTCTACCTCTGTAGCACTCAGCTCGTCAAAGCTGGGAGAGCTGGGAGAGGAAGGAGAAATGACAGCAAGAGAAGAGCAAAAAAAACAGCTATGAAACTGGAGATTAAATCCCTTCATCCTTGATTTACTCACAGGAGGGGTGATGGGAGGACAGTCTGGGTCTAAAAATACCCCAAAAAGAATAAGGAGGAGGCGGAAGGGGAGAATGAAATGCCTGTTTCTTCTCCCAGAGTCAAACACTGCGTCTTAAGTGACTCTGTGAAGGGGGTCCTAAAAATACCTCTCCTCGTGACAGAATCCTCACAGGGGGGGAGGCAGCTTCTCTTAACCAGCATCCCTCGGCTCGTTTCATGAGAAAGATGTCACTAAAGACCCAAACAGCCCAAGGGGTTTTAAACATGAAGAGGAAATTATCATTGAGTGGCAGAACAAAAGGCTTTTTTCTCTTTAATTCATGTCAGGAGCCAGTGGCCCAGATATTCTGACCAACCAGTGATGCCGTCATATACTTCAGGGCATGGCATAATATGAACTATATTGCTATTATCAGTCAATGTAACAGTGAACAGCCGTATGCTTTGCTACAGCAATCTGTGACTAGCTGCAGCTGTAGACTTTTTTTTGTATATAAAAAAATAAATATGTGGAGCAAGGGGGACTATTAGGGGATCAGGAGTCTCTAAGTAACTAATAGCACCCATAACATCACATTCAAACTGAAACTGTCATGTCCAACTGAAACTGTCATGGTACTCGTAAGGGCTCTATAATGTGTCCTACTGGAGGTCTTAAAACCCTCCACTCTACACAGTCACCTCAGGGCATCAATAGAGTAAAGGCTACCTGGCCAGCTTAGCACACCCTGGTGGTTTCAGGTCAAACACAAAAGGTACAAAAATACAACACTTGAATACTGTAGTTTCCTGAAACTGCGCTTAAACAACAGTTACAGTGCTTATAGAGTAGTTATGAAGTTATAGACTTATTTCTTGACTAACTCAAGAGCCTATTTATCCACTAATATGCCAGTGACGGCCTCATCAAAAACAATGCAGAACTTCAAGGGGTTCAATAAGGTCTGAACACCAATCCCCTCTTTTGTTCTGTATACACAGAGGACAATACTGACCCCGTGAATAGAGAGACAATGACCCAATAACGGGCAGAGCACTGAACCTGAGAGCACGGAGGTAAAGGCATCCCCCACCCTAGATGGATCAGGGATCTTCACTTGTTTGAGTAGTGGTGACACCGATATCCACTCCCTATGCCACACACAACTTAGTGGTAATCGTATCTGCTGGGGCCCCCAAGTTACTACTTCCATTTTTCCCTCTGCTGACAGCTGACCATGAGGACTAATGAATGGAGAGGTCACATAGCCGACCAACCATACAAAGAACCCAACATTTGTGTTTTCCGATATGAGGAACCGGATTAGGTCATCTCCTGCTGTTATACAGCATCGTTCTTGATGCAGAGTGAGTTGCCTTTTCTATTTGATGATCTCTGCCCTCTTTGTGTTTCAGGTTTGACAAACTGTTGAAACATGGAGCAGAGACCTGAATTGCTGTTTGCTGGTGTTATGATGTGCCAAATGAATGGTAGCCACTACCATGTGCGTCCATTTCCACCAGGATAGGAGCAAGGCACATGTATCAGTGACTTTATTGACACATTGAATGGAAGCAATTGCTAGACAGGTACTTCTGTGCGTGTGTGTGAGGTGGTGGGGACTAGTGTGTGTGAGTGTGCAACTTGTGTGCGTCCTGCGCGCTATAGCTTTGCGGAATGCACTTTGTCATAGCAAACTGAGACAGACATGATGTTTAGACAACTCCTTTGTAACATGTAGCCACATCCTTAAACGCACCTTATCAGGCATAGACAAACTTCCTACACGCGAGCGCTTGTCGCGTCACGTCAGAGTTGCCAACTGGTCACAAATTATGGCACGCGCACAGCCTTAAAATTATTCTACATATACCAATGTGTAAATGAACAATAACAGGCCATAATATGCGAATTCAATGATGTTATGACGTATTATAAACTTACCGGCCAGGCGAACTGGAATGGGATGACAATCTTTCCAGCCTCGTTGATTCGGTTTTGGTTGGTTTTGGTGCTCTTGAATTGAAAAGTATTCCCACCGACAACGTTAGTAGATCCAGTTCCGTAGGTGCACGAGCCCTTGGCCGTGACCTCCGTTTGGTATTCCTTTAGGCACACTTTGAAGTAGGTATCACACTCATCCTTGCTGCAGCGGAGATCCTGCGCGTCCCTTTCGCCGTCGCAGCAGTCCCCGTCCGACAACTCACCGTTTGCGTTCTGTACGGCAATCAGCTGCAGCTCAAAATAGCCCGAAGACTGGGACAACTAAAAATAACGTTTGAATAGAAAACTACATGAAGTGCTTACAGTCGTATGTACAGTATGCATGTTGACACCTTAACTTTTTTCCCCAAAAAATGCATATTTAGTTATCTACTCCTGGGCATTTTTCCACATTGTATTATTCCCACACTCTTCCTAACGGAGAGTTTTAATCCACATAAACATAATATATGGTGAGAAGTTGAGAAGTTAATGTGTTGATTGCTAAAGTTATTTCATAATATTGCCTTGTGATATAAATGTATCTACACATCTTATGTTTGCACTGAATAATTAACTAGTTTCGATACATCGATTGCATTGAGAGTGACTCAGGACAACTAGAATGCAAAGCAAATTCATCCATTTGAAGGAAGCTCTCAAGTAGAAATTCCAAGATCACATGATTTAACTGACGACCACGTAATTTCATTAGGGATGGAATTCTATAAAATTGGATTTACAAAATGAATGAGCCCTCGTTGTCTGAGGAACCACACGCTCAAACGACAATACATTTTTAATACCCTCCAATATTATAAGAAAAAGTTATCTCACCTCAGTCCACAACGTCAGCAGCAGACACACTATTGAGAAGCAATTCGAATTCCCCATACAATTCCACATGTCTCCGTTTGATTAGTGTAGGCTACCATTAGGAAAAATGTATTTATTTCTTCAAAACTGCCGTTGACCGGCGATTGTATCCTATTCTCCTGTCATGCACGATACGAAAGCGTGATCGATTCCTCTTACTATCTTCCCGAATGAAGGAGAAACATAAGATGCGTACTCGGAGACAGCCGAGGCAGCGCACTGCTGGTCCAGACACACGACTTTCGCCCACCGTTCGAATCACTCAACAGCAAGGCAAGCGATCTGTTTCAGTGCTGAAGCCAAGCCCGGGGATGGCTATTTGATTGGCAGCTAAACAAACCATTCACAAACTCTTGGCTCAAACATTTGTTGAGGAACAGCCACGAGCCAACCATAGAGTCGGGGGGCGGAGTGCCATGGAGATGACGTCTCATAAGTTTATGATCAGAAACATAGGTGAAGTTTGTCTACACAGATAATAGCTTTTTATCCAAGAGAATACAATTCTTATACCTAGCAATTTGTCTTTACAAAGCATACTTGCCAACAGTAAGGTATAATTACAATGATTAATTGATGCAAAAATTGTCCTACACGAGGACAGTGCTTGGATCAATTGGCAATATTTACGTTATTATTTGAATTACTGTCCAAGGTATGTGCAGTGACCAATAATGCAGTTAGAGGACACCTGAGCAGCCTACTTCTCTTACATGTAAGCAGAGAAACATATGGCTATCAGCGCCCTCTACTGCTTACTGATTGGGTATCTAACCTACAGTGTATTCCTACTTCTGTATTAGGTCTAGAAAGTTCTACACAGGTCATCATAAATACTCTAAAGCCATGTCTCTAATTCATATGAGACGGACGGACACAGACACAGGGAGGTATCTATGCACTGGTACTGGACAGTGATCTAGACAGCTCCACAGCCCCTTTGTCAATATCTAGCAGCAGCTGAGGAGGTCTGACTTGTGGGCTGTGTAGTGTTTTGCAAGGTTGCAGCCAAGCGAGTGACTGCTTGGGACCAGGGTCGAGAAGAAGTCCAACTCTAGCTGTCAGTCTGAACCCAGGGCAGCTAGCCAGCAGAGACAGCAGCAGTGTAGAGTGGAAGTCCAGTAGCCAAAGGCTGCAGTGTTTCACAGTCACAAGGACACAGTCCAACAGGTGGCCTCTGACACACTGCAGCAGATGTTTCCTCCCGGGCAGGGCCGGGGAAGCAGGTGCAGACAGCTGCGTCTCCAGTCTCCACACACCCCTCTCCTGTGTTCATCTCTTTATGATGCCTCTTATCACACATGATAAGGAGAGATGGGAAACACTAGTCCAGAAAAAACGGGGGAATGCAGTAAAGAGGTCAATTAGTTTGACAAAGTTACTCAACGTTTTAGTAGAATCTAGTAGGTAACACTTATGCAATGTGTTACAGGCTTACCGATTAGCCACATACAGTACAGTGTGGCTGGTCATTCACAAACATCCCTGTAAGTAGCCCTAGAAACCTGATTGTGAGAGTCCTGCCTGAAAACCAACCAACTCTTCTTGTAGAGACGATGTCTCGACTGTTAAAAACATGTTTTCTGCAGCTGAATGTTTGAGGGATTAAGAAATAGAGATGGAGATAAGGTCCCATCCTGCATTTTTGGCCTGCCCTAATGCGTGAACAAAGACAAAACAATATGTCTGCTTTAGTCTGCACGGATAGACCCAGTAATGCTCCGCTCTATATTATAGTTCTGAGGGGTTGAGCAATGCAGACACAACTGTTTGTTGAAGCAAATGGGACAGTAACATAATACTCACATCAGACCAACAATGTGAAACATTTTATCACGCCACTTCTCAAAAATGAGTGAATAGCAGTCTAAGATTAGTTTTTGGTCAGTGTTAAAAATCCCTGAATCAGATATCCAGGCACATGCTGCAATTCATGCCTGGCATGTATGTACCTGCACAGGAAGAGGCTAAGCCTCTCTCTGGCTCTCCCTCCCTTCTCCTTTTTTATTCAATCTCTTTATGCATCCCGTCTTCTAGTTAACTTGCCTGAGTCACCAACTCCTTTTCTCTTTTTCTTTTCCCTTTTTTCTCTCTCTCTCTCTCTCTCATTCCCTCTCTTTCTCTCTCTCTCTCTCTCTCTCTCTCTCTCTCTCTCTCTCTCTCTCTCTCTCTCTCTCTCTCTCTCTCTCTCTCTCTCTCTCTCTCTCTCTCTCTCTCTCTCTCTCTCTCTCTCTCTCTCTCTCTCTCTCTCCCCTCCCTCATTCCCTCTCTCTCTCTCTCCCTCCTACAGTATCTCTGAGCTAGCTTAACAGGGTAATAGAGAAAAACATTGTGTGATATTCAAAAGTGCAAAAGCAAACATAATTTTCACATTCACTTGCAGTTCATGAGTGCACATACCGTACTGTTCATGTGCAAAACAAACAGACTGAAAGTGATCCCATAGGAACGTTTACAAGTCCCGTCCTGAAGAATGCAAACAGAAGTCTCTTATCTTAGAAAAGAGTAAACTTTAGACAGTCTTGTTGTGGCTTGCCTCTGTCATTGTTACGACAAGGTGGTCAAGATTTAAAAATGGCCATCCATAAAAACCCCCTCAGAGCAGAGCAGAGCATGTATCACTGTCTCACTGAGCTGGGACCTTTATCTCACCTCTCCTAAAGAGGTCTGGCCCCTTTGGAGGGCCTGAGTGTTTGATCACTTGACAACTCGCTGACAGAGCAGAGCCCACCCCATTACACTTCAGAACACACCTAGAATGCCCTGACCCCACCCCACATGTCTGATAACCAGGAGACTATCACACAAACACACACACACACCTACACACACACACACACACACACACACACACACACACGCCCACACACACGCCCACACCCGCCCACACTCACACACACACACACACACACACACACACACACACACACAAAGCAGGTGTTCTTTGGCGGGTAGACCAGCGGCAATACACCAGGGTCAGTGTGTGAACAGCAGCAGGTGCACCTGCACAAAGGTGTGTGAGATAGCCAATTATGGTTTTACAGCCTTTATAGCACAACGGCATGCATTAAGACTGATAAGAATACCGTATGCACCTGTCTGTCTGTCTGTCTGGAAGGGCATCTGTAGAGGAATCTTCTCAATAGTAATCTGGTCTGGGCTTTATGGGTAACCGTTAAAACAATTGACTCGGCTAATTCCAACCATATATTCATGATTGCTCGAGTCTAGACGAACAATCATGTGATGTTACCATATATGGTGATCTCAAACTCAGTGTGATCAGCCTGGACTGACAAAACACCAATGTGTGCTGTTCTCATCCAATTTATTCCTCTGGTGTTTTCATGTAGTTTCCAAATTCCACCAGTTTAGATTTTAATAGACCTCGTAGAAAAGCAGCTAATTTGGGCAACAGTACCACCCACTACAGTGGAGTGTAAAATCCCAATGTAGACATCATGGGATCAAAATGGACTATTGCACTACAAGTATTCTATAGGAAACAATGTCCTAAATTAGATTTGGGTGAACCACTAACAAAGCATCAAAAATATCCTTCTTTTATAGGAATAATGAATGGCTCTTTAAAAAACATTATTGTTAACTAAAAAACAATGAATTTGAATGGAAGACCTTCCTTCCATTCTGCAAGCTATAGTGCAGTGGTTTAATATTGTGTATAGGGGAGGGAAAAAATCTCTCTCTGAGAGAGTCACTGAGAGTCACTGCAGAGGTCTTTGATTTCAGTACTAAAACCTCTTTAACAAGCCCAAAACACAAAGCATGTCCCTGTCATCTAACACTGGAGCATATGGGCCCAGTTCCCACACCCTCCTCCATGTAAACATCTCATTAAGCACTGGGGCGGGGAGGCAGCAGCCATAAAAAAAACGCAGGAACAAAACAGCAGCAGCATCCCCCACACAGACACTGTCAATTAGGGCCCAGTCTGTGATTGCTAGCTGGGGCTCAGGAGCTGGTGGAACAGAGGCCCTGTGAAGGTAGAGGTAATCACCTCAAATTAATACCCACACAGGCTCAGGGGCTTTCCTGTATTCTCTGAAAAAGCTTTTAAAGATACAACTGAAGTTCTTGCACAAACACACACACACACACACACACACACACACACACCTGTGCGAGCACACACACACATTTACACATACGCACACGTGCATGCACGCACGCATGCACACACACACACACACACACACACACACACACACACACACACACACACACACACACACACACACACACACACACACACACACACACACACACACACACACACACACACACACACACACACACACACACACACAGCCATACAGAAACTCGACCCTTTCAAAGACAGGTTTGCACTGCAGCACTATTGATAATAGGTGGTTGGGAGGGGTCACAGGGGCAACAGAGGGGGTTGGCAGATTAGCGCTTTAGCCTTTGTGACTGTGGTCCAAAGAGTCTCACTATGATGGGATTCCAGTGGGAAGAGGACGCTGCACACAATGGCCAAGAGGGCAGTTAAGGATGCATAGGGCTGGAGGAGCTTGGTGCGCTACCGTTATGCTAAGTGGATCCAATAGGCATTGGGGGGTGACCATTCAGCTCAACACCCTCTCCCACCTGGAGCAGACCCTCTAAAACACACCAGACAGTTGAGCTCCTCCACCTGAACCAACCTCGTCTCCGCAGCCAGTGCCCTGAACCTCAACCTCACCCGGGATCCACCTCTGAGAGCTTGTCATTACTTGCAAGCCTTTACCCATTAAGGGGGCAGACACCCCCCGAGGTCCAAAGGTTTTTGAAACAACAAAGAGCTGCCGCCATGTGATCCTAACAGATGCAGGTCTAGAGGGTCCTGGAGCCCCCACCACCCTCTCCTGGAGCCCCCACCACCCTCTCCTGGAGCCCCCACCACCCTCTCCTGCTGTGTTGTGGAAGCAGTAGGATCAGAGAGCGGGGCGGTGGGGGGGTGGGGGGGTGGAGGGGGGGGGTGGGGTAAGAGGATCAATAAGACAGACTCCTGTGTGATGATGTACAGCCAATGGCTAAATCACAATGGGCACACTAAGAATCTTAGAACACACTAAGCAATCTTAGAACTCCAACGCCCCCCTCCATCCACCACTGCACTCTCTCTTTTTAACATAATTCGGATATGATATCCCTTTTTCTTTTTAGAAGTAAAGGGTACCGGTCTGTTTCTAACAAAAAATCCTTCTCTAAAGGATATGGTGCTATTAACTATGTTGCTTTAAAAAAAAAAAAAATATTATAATAATAATAATTATCTGCACTTGGAAAAAATGATTCTGCTAATCCATCCTCAAAATGATTATAACTAATTGAGGCTATTAAATGATCATTTCAGCGACGTCATGTTTCCTAGTTGCTACCGACTGCACACAGGAGGCTTCTGTGATGTTCATCTGATTATTCTCCATGTTAAGAGACATTGGGAGGGAGGCCAACGCTTTCCTCCCGTTTCACCTTTTCCTGCTCCTGGGTACGAGTGTGGGTGTAAAACACAGAACATTCTCTTTTGGGGGGGGGGGGGGGGGGGGGGGGTTGGGAAAGGCATCGCACAAGCGACAAGTGTGTGCTTGACTGCATAGTTGTGGAGGTGGGCATGTTTTTATTGGAATGAGGCATCAGCTCAGGTAGCGTGGCGTCGGTGCTTCAGAGGGCCACGTTTTCCGGAAGCGAACTCCTTTCACGAGCACAGGTCTAGTTAAGTTTATAATGCCAAGGAAAATGACATATATGGAGCTTTTTTTAGTGGGAATGCTATCTGCTGAAACTTGCTTGTTGCGTCACACATGCTTTCTGGGAGGAGATGAAAAACTCGGTAAGCTAAACTGGCGCCCTGTAGATTGAATCAAAGCTTTGAAAACATTCTAATCTGGAGTGGATGTAGGCTATTTATCGTAACTGGAAGTTAGTCATTGTAAAGCATGACTGTTAATAGCCATTTGACTGTTCATATCAAGACTTACCGTACTTCATATCTAAATTATGATTCATGATGATGAATGTTGACAGTGCTACATGTAAATGACAACACTGGAGAAAAATACATTTTGTCTCAGAGCAATTGTATACTGGTTTACAGCATAGTGAGTGATTGAAGTGTCCTTTCAAGGCGAAACACACCATTGTTTCCCTAACAATCCACAATCTCACTAAGGAAGTGATACACAGGACACAAATACAATGCCCAGCGCGGCTGCCTAGCCCTGACAACAGAACTATGGCTCCAGGAGCAGTGGGAAAATGTTCCTGTGTGTTCTGAAGCACCCAGTCTCCCCCTCCACCACAACCCCCCCCCCCCCACACACACACACACACACAACAATTTAAACACATCCATTCACTGTGAATGATATGGCTACTTGTGTCGACAAGTAACACAGGCCCAATTAGAGATGTACAAAGCAATAATAGCCCTGTGATGATACGAGTTAAAGTAGAGATGATCTAAAGCTCCATAGACAATGCGTAGGGTTAGACACCTTGAGATCTAAGGCTTTCCAAGCCAAATCAAGCAGTAACACAGTAAACAGACTCTCACACTTAAGCACCGTTCTATCATCAAGACTGAACTCATTCTTACACCACTTAGACTAGAGTTCCAAAGCTCCCTGCTCGCCTCAGGTCCTCTGTTCTTTACTTACTATAAACAGAGATGAGAGGCATTTTAGCCCACATTTATTTATTGGTCTTTGTTTTGTCTTTTTTTTCCTTTTCGGCGATAAGATCTAAAGGAGCACTTTTTGGCACTTTGTTAGAGATTCTTCCTTCGAACGTGACGAAACCCAATCCAGTAGGCTCCCCTGCTCCTCTCCAGCCCCCCTTTTCAAGAGGGAAAGTGTTGATTGTTATGAGCCAAAGAATGTGTTAAAGAATGTGAAAATGAAGTGCAGGACAATCCACTACCCGAGTTGCTTCATTGTGTGCTGACCTGCGCAAAGCACAGCTTGTGTCATAAAACTCTGACCACTGTTTTCCCCGGGGGACTCCTTTGAAGAGGACAGCAGTTTTCCTCTACGCAGTAAACACACGTTCAGGTAGTGAAGGCACTGTGACTGGTAACGTAAACATGGCAGCGTTGAGTACAATCACTGGCGCTGTGACATGCCCTTGACACCATGGCACAGAGCTGTTCCTGCACTGATTACTAATAGCGGAACGGGGACGACAATCCGATTGGAATGCCGCAGGAATTCCCCGGAATTCCCCTCCTGCCGTGGACCAGGTCTTTCTTATGATTCCGTGAGGAATTTTTTAACATGGAGCACAATGGACAGGGAGCTATTCTCCCACTCAATGCAAGGAAACGTTACCTCAGCGACAAAAATGTCAAGACCATAGGCTGAGGCCCTGGAAACAATCAGTGAGGAAGCCGAGGCAGGTGCCCACCTCCTGAGAAAATATCCTACAGCAGGGCACAGTGGGTGTGTTACCGTTGACAGCAGGAGGGCCGAAAGACAGTAAGCAGGGCAATAAAGTAATAAAAGCATCATGTAACAGTAGAGTTATACAAAATAGTAGCCTTATCTGATAACGAATGGAAATGTATTACTGTGCCGCAGTTAAATATTAAAATGTATATCAGACATTGAGCTTGATCATAACATGAGCATGTACAGTGGATTGATTGTTTGCATTTTGTGACTGCTGTACTGTAGGTCTGAGGAAAATGAAAGTTGTCAGAGCAATAATGATGTTACAAAATAAGAATGATGTACTGCAGCATCTATTTTAATCTGAATGACTGTACCTGATAGAGTAATTACTGAGGTACTCACATTGCTTTTCTGATATTCTGATCCCTTGACTAGGCTATTCCCTATGTTGTCACAATGCTACAAACTGAATCGGCAGGACCTGAGGAACAAAGGAACTACAGATGACTCTGTGAAGGCCAGTAGATGACACACTCAGGCCTCCATACCGCCAGATATAAGAGCACCGCAGTCAGGGTTTGGTATTGGGGACATAATTACCCAGAGTCCCATGGGGGGCAGAGAGGATCAGAAATCCCTGCCCTCCTAAAGCATGTCTTTAATGTCTTTGTGCGTGTGTGGATTTGATACTCTCGTCTCAACCCTTTAAAATCAGAGTGCATTACAGTGCATCCATTAGTCACATTAATCCATATGTCCACACTGAGGGAGGGTATCCAGATACAGGTCATCTACACTGATAGCATCTGAACTCATCGTAAACCCTCAACACATACAGCAGCTTATAACACACATTGTTAACATATGGGAACATGTTCTGGAAGCTGGAGGTCAACAAGGCAAGGCCTCGGCACTATCATGCGCTGTGATCTCATCAGGACCCAGCATTGTTAATACAGTACATGGACATTTGTGCTGCATTGAGTGATTGGGGTGGAAACGTACACTATGGCTAGGAGGTGGCAGTGGACAAAGTGGGCTAAGGAAATGACACTTTCTCTAGCAGATCTCAATCTCGCAGAAAGAACACTGCCAGGCATAACAATGTGGTGTTGAAAAGGAACAGCCACCTCTCTCCTCCCCAGGCTGGTTCTGACTGCAGGAGTGGTCCGGCTGGTGGGCCTGATAAGCACCTGCCATGAGACCAGCACAGGAGGGACCCGCCACGGCCCACCGCCTCATTGTTCTGGGAAACACCCTTCTGTCCTGCATGATGTCACTCAAGGCTGTATCCTCCAGGGCCTGTATTGGAGGTGCTGCTGAGACACCCATTACTTTCCATTCATCCAGATTGAAATAAAAGATTCTTAAGATGGAAAAAGCATGAGTCACCAAGGGTGGTGGCCTGCTCCTTAAGGTCAGGCTGTGAGGCCAGGCTCCCCACCCAGGAAGCAGACAGGAGGGGGGGGGGGCCTGTGGGAGTTGGCCCTGTGGGGACTGACCTGTGTCAGGGTCCAGCACTGTGACCATTACCCACACACATACTAATTACAGAGCGAGGCCAACAGTGGGACACTGACACAGGGATACAGCAACATGCCTGAACAGGACACTAGGAGCAAGTCAAAAACCTAACACCTTTAACACTCCCACCACACACAGACACAGACACACATGCTTACAAATGCATTTTTGAGAACCATTGTGTTGCTTTGAAGAAAACTCAAGAAAGCTTTTGTTTTGGTGCACGTATCTGTGTGTGTGTGTGTGTGTGTGTGTGTGTGTGTGTGTGTGTGTGTGTGTGTGTGTGTGTGTGCGTGCGCGTGTGCACGCGTGCATGCGTGCGTGTGTGTGTGTGTGTGTGTGCATACGTGCATGCGTGTGTGTGTGTGAACGTACATGTGTGTGTGTGTGTGTGTGTGTGTGTGTGTGTGTGTGTGTGTTTCAAGCTGCAGACTACTGGTATGAGCCGTACAGCCAGGACACACACGAGTGGCTTCTGACTGGCACTTCAAACCCCTCCTGCCCTCTCTACCGTGTGGCCCGCCAATAATGGGAACCTGATCGGAGAGGGGGGGACGTGGTCGTCTTTTGTGAACGCTCTTCAAAGCACTGGCCCTCCTATTTGTCCAAAGGAGCTCTTTGTAATGGAATCCTCCACTGTCATTTTGCCCCTTTTATTTTTAGGCAGGGCTATTATTGCTCCCATACCCCCTCACATACCCCAAGGCTTTGTGTGTGTGGACAGGGTCAGGTTTTTGGGGTTTTTTTGCCATTCTGAAACCTCCTTTTTCCCCTCCTCCACATGCTGTGGCATAGAGTAATGTATCACACACAGACGCATGGCTAATTTCAGGTCTCACAGGAGGGAGAGGACCTGACCACGACATGGGACCCCTTTCATTCAGCTGAGTTCTGAACTCATGCTACATACTGTTAATCCAGTGGAATGACCGGGGTTGCTTTGAGGCCTATGGGATATAAGAGCTGGAGACAGATGGATATCAAGCTATGCTAGTAATTCTTTATGGATGGTGTTGCCATTGAGGGGAGGGGACGGACTGTGTTCTTGACTGAGAGGGTGAGAAAACTGTGACAGATGCATCACCAGGGGTATAATAAATCCCTAATTGTGGTTACAGTGTCATCATGTGTGTTTGTGCGCGTGTGTGGGCCTGTCTACGTGCTCGTTTTGTGTGTGTGTGTGCGTGTGCGTGTGCGTGTGCGTGTGCGTGCGTGCGTGCGTGCGTGTTGCGTGCAGGTGTGTGTGCGTGCCTGTGTGTGTGTGTGTATGTGCATGTGTGAGCCTGCGAGTATGTTTTTGTGTGCATGTGTTTGTGTGCATGCCTGTGTGTGTGTCGTGAGTGTACACTTACTGACCCCAGTGTAGTGGAGCGTACGTTCCCCCCCCACCCCATCCTGTTTCTCTGTTATATCTGACATGAGTATATGAATAATAGATGAGACGATTTAGCAGGCCTGTAACTCAATCTGTGGGACAGGAGGCAGGGCCAGAAGTACAGCGAGGAGGATCACGTGACAACAGGGGAGAACAGCCATCCAGCAAGACCTCGTTAGTGCCATGAGTAACAACACACAGTAAAGTGCATCCATTTCATCTGCATACAGTGCAGTGCGTGCTTTTGGTTTCTGAGGCAACATTGACAGGATGGTGTGCTAAGAGTATATTAAATATTCAGCAGGTGTTTCACCTAAACACAAGCACTACTCAGTCAATGCTCGAGGCAGGAGTTGACATTTTGGGCAGTTATAGCCTGTGAGGTTTTGTGTGAGAATATGCCTGAATGATGTGAAATCATATGAAAAATGTGCCAAACTACAGCTGCTGGAAATTAACAGTAATTTTCACTGTCACTCCACAGAGACTCTGGGCCCTGAGCGGTAAGCTATCAACGACTATAACAAGTGTGTTTGGTGTGTGTTTCTCTGTGTGTGTGTGTGTGTGTTTCTCTGTGTGTGTGTGCGTGTGTGTGTGTGTGTGTGTTTGGTGTGTGTGTGTTTCTCTGTGTGCGTGCGTGTGTGTGTGTGTGTGTGTGTGTGTTTCTCTGTGTGCGTGCGTGTGTGTGTGTGTGTGTGTTTCTCTGTGTGCGTGTGTGTGTGTGTGTGTTTCTCTGTGTGTGTGTGTGTGTGTGTGTGTGTGTGTGTTTGGTGTGTGTGTGTTTCTCTGTGTGCGTGCGTGTGTGTGTGTGTGTGTGTGTGTGTTTCTCTGTGTGCGTGTGTGTGTGTGTGTGTTTCTCTGTGTGTGTGTGTGTGTGTGTGTGTGTGTGTGTGTGTGTTTCTCTGTGTGCGTGCGTGTGTGTGTGTGTGTGTGTGTGTGTGTGTGTGTGTGTGTGTGTGTGTGTTTCTCTGTGTGCGTGTGTGTGTGTGTGTGTTTCTCTGTGTGCGTGTGTGTGTTTGGTGTGTGTTTCTCTGTGTGCGTGCGTGTGTGTGTGTGTGTGTGTGTGTGTGTTTCTTCGTGTGAATCAGATACACCGATGATGGGCTTCTCCTATAATACGGCTGTATCATCATCGGCGTATCTGATTTACTACACTGATCAGAGAAGAAGAGAATAACAGCCTATAGATGCATGCACACACACCTAACAAATGCACACGGAGAAACACACACCATTTGTCTCCTGAGAGGATCGAGTTTCCCTCTGTGACCAGTAGCTTATTAAACATTAAGCTGAACAGCTTCTCAACAGGAGTAGAAACCCCCCCACCCCTGTTGCTTTCTTCTTCTTTCCCCTACTCTTCTACCCTCCCCTCTCCTACCCTCCCCTCCCCTACCCTCCTCCCCTTTAGCAGAGACTATTCAAAGACTCAAGGTAAAAGAGTTTGAGCCTATTTTTGGGTCACTCCAGCACTCCATTCTATGGTTTTTAGAAACAGGAGCAAAAGTACAGTACTAAACAGTATTCACTAGGTGAGGTATTGTCCGAGTTGGATGGCTGCTGGGGTCTCGGCTGGATGGTGACATCCACTGTGTTGTTACAGTGCGCCTGATGGTCTGACTGACGAACTAAATGAATGGTGAGAAGTGCCAAACACAATGTTTTTACCTGGACCATAGCGCCCCCTAATGGAAATATTGCAAACGACAGACGTAGAAAGATGAAAAGGGCAAATGAAGATCACTATGAAGATATGCAGAAAAGCAGTAGTAGTCTGCGCTCATTGACCTGGCAAAAGCACAGAAGCGAATTAGCATAAAAGTGCAATTCGAGCAAATGTGAAGACATGAAATGACCACACGGAGAGAGAGAATCTATTTTTCCGCCGACAAATACAACATCAATGCCTCCGTATTATAGCCACTGTAGAAGATGGGCACCACACGCATGGCTCTCCTAATCTCATTCATTGACAGCTGTAATTGCGGAAGACTCCTAGTTGCATTAACATGTGACTCTGATCTCCTCAGTATGTATGACCCTCTTTATGCCCTTCCTGGAATATTTATCCTGTCTTCCTCTCAGGTCTCAAAGGGTCACGTCATCCTGCCTGCATCCCGTCCTGTCACACTGGCTCCCCTTCATCCTCACGGCCCCAGTCAGGATGTCTATTAGCATCCTGCAGACGTGGAAGTCTGACTCTGGCAGACACTTGAAAGATCAGATTAGGTCCACAATTGGATTAGTCTGGAGAGGAGAGTGAGAGAGTGTCCCACCACCACCACCAGATGTGGAGACTTCCTCTCCATCTTCAATGATCACAGGACCTGTCTGCGTCATCGATCTGTGAAGACACCCAGAGCATCTGCATCTGCAGCAGAGGAGTATTTATGACAGAATAAATGGAAATAAATGGAAGAACAGTCAGAAATGTATTTCTTAGCTCAGTACCACTGTATGCCACTGGGTGGGGCAAGACCCTCATATAGCTCGAATAGGTCAATCCAATAAAGACAAGAGAGCTGAGCAGTGCTGGGAAAGGTATCTTTGGCTTGAGCTTCCTGGCACTCTGAGGTTCTGAAGGAACTGTGGAGGTGTGGTTGCCGGATGAAGCCTAGATGAGACACGATGACCTCCTCTGTTCTTCATGGTGACCTCGGTAAACCTAAACCCACTGTAAGGGTGTACAGGCATGGCGTTATGTTCCCCTCCCTGGCAAGGACACTTCCTCCTGGGGAGCCACTGCTGTCTTCTCAGTGTCATATGAATGCCTAATGTCTAAATAAGATTTCACAATAAAGCTCCTTTGGCTCCATAAACAAGAAAACAAGCACTCTCCAACCCTCACATACTCTAGAAATGCATATATTATGCGATTGTTCGGTCAGGAATACTGATGTCCTAGTTTCACCATTTATTGAATGTAAAATGGTTACACAATTAGGCTCGGAGTATTTGGATGGCTCCACTCTTTTGAGAGCTCCCTGCCTGGGAGTTATAAACGACTACAATACATACACGTGTATTACATGGCAGGGAGCCCATACATCTATCAACCTCCCGATACATACAGACAGAGCAGAACCAAAGCAGGTGGAGGCTGGGGAGGGGGGGGGGGGGGGGACAAAACAATACCAACACTCTCATAGCCCAGTAACGACCAACACAACAACAAAGGTCAGACTATGGAGGAGGATGAGGCGGACTCTTAACCAGACACTTATCAGTTTGTCAGTATAGTACGACCCATATAAGAGCATCTGTTTAGTTTTTTTGCTGTGTAGTTCAGCAGCTCTCTGAAGATGTGGTCTGGTACTCCCTCTGCCTGTATCACGCAGGGATATGTTCTAGGCAGGGATCAATGAATGAGTGTATTATAACAGCTTTACAGCAACTACAGTACAAATACAAATAAATAATAAATCAAAGAAAGACCAGAAGGAGTTGTCTGCTTGGATAAAACCCCACATAGAGATAAAGGGGGATAGATCTAAAGGTTGGGGATGGGGGGAGGGTAGCGGATAATAATCATGCACACTGACTGTTTCTGGAACGCACTGGGAAGAAGAAGATATCTGCATAAACTGAATTTTAATGACATTGATGCAACACACAGAGGAAGAAAATCAAATGTACTGAAGGCCTAGGATGGATATGGAAAGAGATAGAGTCACAGGGGGCATCTCTTGTCCTTTGAGAGGAACGTTGCACTGTCAATCTACCCGGCACTCACTCTGAGACAGAGACATAGCTGGGAGCTCTAAAAAAAAACATGTTTTCTAAACTCTCTGTAAACTCTGAAAGTCATTTCTTCTTCTTTCCCCTATCTGCACTGCGTTGTCGGGGTTGGAGGTTCAAGAGGTAAGATCTTGCTTCTTCCGAATAATGCTAAAGTACTGCAAACAAACATGAATAATTCAACCTTAGTGAGTTTTTTATGATTCCACCCGATAAGACATCTCAACTATTTGGAAGGATACGGTTGCAATTAGACAAATCCAAGATGTAAACAGAGCAAGCCTATGCAGAAAGACTAAGTCGCCTTCACAGGCTCACACAGTGTACTGTAGTTATACTATAAACCCTTTGTGATGATTGAGAAGAACGAGACTCATTAACCCGTTCTATGGCCTTCTTCTCTCCCTGAGTGGGCCCCCGGGGCCTAGTCAACCACCTCTTAACGAGCCTTGCCAAATTAAGTGAGCCCCCCACCTGACTAACGATCACATGGGTCATGATGAATAATGTACAAGGCCCCCACCCTTCCAGGAGCTGTAAAGAGGAAAACACTTCCTCAGCAGGGAACAGGGTTATTAGTGTTTTTAATTAATTGGGGTTCTTTCCTGCTTGCTGTTTTTTTTAGCCTGCGGTGCTGCTAATGTATTCAGTCATACAGTTTTCTGTCTATGGAGTTAGGCGGTAAGGTCAGGTGAAGGAAACTAGTGAACACTGGTAAAAAATTAAAACATTCTTGGTCAAATACACAGAGAGGAGTGCTGGGGTGGGGGGTGGGGCGGGGGTGGGGGGGGGGCGGGGGAGATGAATTAAGAGCAAGAGACAGTTCACAGACTGTGTTGGGCTGTGTTGAAATAAGGCCAGCAGGTGTCACTATCTGAACACTAAAACTTTACCCCCCAGCTTTCTGGGTCAAATAATGTCCGTGTCACACTACAGCGTCACTTGAATAATGTCACATAGAAAATAATTGAGGTTATGATCATAACAATAAAGTATTCAGACTTTAATACGAAATGTATTGATGTGATACATTTATGTTGTACATAACATATTAACAATATGCTATATAATAAGCTGTATGAGAACCAAAGGGATGGAAAGGGACAGCTTCTAATCACACACACACACACACACACATACACACACGCACGCACACACATACACACACGCATGCACACACACGCACACACACACACACACATACACACACGCACGCACACACACGCACACACACACACACACACACACACACACACACACACACACACACACACACACACACACACACACAGGTCCCTCTGCAGATGTTCCCCTCTGTAGGACCCTGCCCGCCTATCCCTTGATGTCCCTCACCACTGCCTCCCTCAGTCTCACACGCGTCCAGCTTTCTGGGTCACTCATTAAAGGTGGGTCAGCTAAAACTGATTGCTCCATATCACTGAAACATAAATCATCCATTCATGGCCTTAGCATGAGATTGAAATGCAAAAAATCGATTCATCCAGTAAAAAATGTTCGTTTAATTTTCTCCCTTTCTCTTCTCTAGGTTGGGGTATTGATGTATTGCCTGATAGCTTCTATGTAAACAAAGATATATATTCTGTTGTTCTAATACAGGTTACTGTACATGTCAGGCAGACAGAGGTGACCAGCAGTGACAGTAATGTGGCATCTGTGGCCTGGGGGGGTCTTGTCCTACGATAGCTGTTAAAACAACTTTCCATCAAATCCAGACAGGTGTGGACAATGAACCAACAGATCCTTCACTCATAAAAACCTAGCATCAGATTTCAGACCTCGAGAACATCACATGGTATGTTATTTATGACACACGCATACACACGCACACATATAGAATACACACACTGTACTTAACACACATTGCAATAGGGGGATGCCTGGATGCCTCAAATGCTTACCGATATTTACCAACTGTCAAAGCACACATTGTACAAATATAGAGCTTTGTGCATGTTTGGCACCCTTCAGACTTGGGTATACAATAGGAGTCTATTGAGACACTGTTTTTCTACATGGAGGAGTTGATTGAATTATGGAGAAATGAGGCCTCCAAACTCAGCCATGGAGAGAGGCTGAAAACAAAAGAATTCCATGTCCCATTCCATTGATGCCAATGTGGTCATACCGATGGGGAGGGAGGAGACCCCTGCAGGCATCTGGGGTGCTGGGAGGAGGGGACAAAAGGGCAGACTGTCCGCCCACTGGGGGTTCATTGGAACCCTGGACACGCTTGTTAGCCTTGGAGCCTTGGAGTCTTGGAGCCATGGATGGGCTGGGGTGGGGGTGGGGGGGGGGGGTGGGGGGTTATGGGGTGTGTTTGATAGGGGGAACAAACAGATAACAGGCACAAAATGGAGGGTCCTCCCTCCCAGTCTACGCGAAAGCACACAAATACTGTAAACACAAGAAATGCATATGCACACACTATAATGCATTGGCAAACATAGACACACACACACACAGACGCAAACACACACACACACACAAACAAACACATCTAACACATCTAACGGAGCGGGGGGGGGGGGGGGGGGGGGGGTGAGACGCAACAGCTGTCCCCTTTGAGAAGGGGTACAATAGGAGAGCTCTGCAGGGGAGGAGGCAGCACCTGCCTCTCCCTCCCTCTCTCCCTCCTCTCTTACCCTCTGACTCCTCACATATCCAGCAGCCATAGGCCTAGGTGGAGCAGGGTTGGGGGGTGGGGGGTGGGGGGATGGGGAGGGATTAAGTGGGGATGAGGGGGTCCACAGCTCCAGTCGGAGGCGGGTATTCATTCATCAGTCCTCATCTGCATTTGTATAATGTTTGACTTGCTGGTTCTAATTTCAGAGCCTCTCCCTTTGAAGACAGATGTATGTAAACAATGTCTCTTTTCATCTCGGCTAAGATTAAGATTCTAGGTCATTAACCCCCAGAAGACCAGCCTCAACAAAGGCAACCGCAACGATCCTAATCTCCACTGCATAACTACCACAGCCACGTTTGGACAACATGCGCATGCATCTCATCCCTCATTGCCAAACGTTTCCTCCTCTCCAGCGATGGTGTACTGCTGGATCTGAGGAGCCTCACAACAAGGTGAACCCATCTGCCTCACACACCCATCTCACACTCACACATCACCATCAAGCGCTCT
>NC_139667.1:5508510-5666010 GCF_951799395.1 Argentina silus
CATGCATGAGTGTGTGTGTGTGTGTGTGTATGCAGGAATGCTCTGGAAAGACACAATGGTTAGACGTGTCTTTGGTGGCCTAGCTGTGCGTAGTGGCTTTTGTCAGCTTGTATTAATGCCTGCAGAAGGGGGAGGGGGACACAATCGTGACGCAAGTGACATTTTAGGGTTTGGGGAGGGAGCTGACTCTGAATAGGTTTAATTGCTTTACTTGGCTGGGGTGGGAGGGACTGATTGACTTATGGAGGTTAGAAAGGGACCAGCCTGCTGCCCGTGGGGAGTGTGTGTGTGTGTGTGTGTGTGTGTGTGTGAGTGTGAGTGTGAGTGTGCATGCGTGTGTGTGTGTGTGTGTGTGTGCGTGTGTGTGTGTGTGTGTGTGTGTGTGTGTGTGTGTGTGTGTGTGAGTGAGTGTGCATGCGTGTGTGTGTGTGTGTGTGTGAGTGTGCATGTGCGTGTGTGTGTGTGTGTGTGTGTGCGTGTGTGTGTGTGTGTGTGCATGTGTGTGCGTGTGTGTGTGTGTGTATGTGTGTGTGTGTGTGTGTGTGTGTGTGAGTGTGTGCGTGTTGGGGCGGGTGGGGGGTGCTCTGTAGGAGCATCTGTTGAGGCACGGGCCAGATGGAGGGTTTGTGAGGGGTCTTGTGTGGAGGCACGAGCTCCATTCTCTCCCTGCAGCCTCTCTCTCTCAATCATACCTTCTGCTCCAATAGAGAGGGTCCTGCACCCTGACAGATGTGTCACCACATCACTGAAGCCCCATGGAGTGAACAAAGAAGGAGAGACCATTCAGAGTGACCAACTGACCAACTGACCACGCCTGTTCAGGCCCTGACCACCCCAATATAGCCCTGTCAGATCTACATACTGTATGCTGACACCATGTGACACCTATACATACAGAAATCTCCCTCTACACACACACACACTCACACACGCACGCACGCACACACACACACACACACACACACGCACACACACACTCTAGTGTAATGATGTCTTGCGTTGTGACTGATAGAATTAGATCTGTACCCATGATTACTCACAGTGCTTCACTGTCTTTCTCTGTGACTCATCCTTGTCTAAAGTGCATGTATGTAGGTGGGTTGATGTGTGCATACGTGTAGGCATGTTGTGTTCAGTGGAAGGTTTATTTACCATAAACACTAGGGACATATGCACAGGGGCTCTCTGTTGTGGGCTGCTCTGTTTAACCTCATGGACAGGGCACACTGCAGGAGAACAAAACAGAACACAGTGTTCCACAACTTTCCTCTCCTTCACCGAGACAGTAGATGGCAGTAGTAGGTGATCTATGGCAATCAAGGTACTGTAAACCATAGGTTTATGTGTGTGTTTATGTGTGTGTGTGTGTGTGTGTGTGTGTGTGTGTGTGTGTGTGTGTGTGTTGCCAAAGTGGAGTTTCTGCCTTTAGAACTGCTACTTTAAGGCTCAGTCAGAGTCAAAGCATGTCATTTCATGCCATCTTGGAGCTCTCCACAGCACTGCTCTGCTTATAATCATAGAGCTTGTAATTACCATGTAAGGGAGGTGGAACAGCAAGGCTGGCACAGAGAGAGAACTAAAGGACAGAGAGAGAGAGAGAGAGGGAGAGGGAGAGGAGAGAGAGAGAGAGGGAGAGAGAGAGAGAGAGAGAGAGAGAGGAGAGGGAGAGAGAGAGAGGGAGAGGAGAGAGAGAGGGAGAGGGAGAGGGAGAGAGAGAGGGAGAGAGAGAGAGAGAGAGAGGGAGAGAGAGGGAGAGGGAGAGAGGGAGAGGAGAGAGAGGGAGAGGGAGAGAGAGAGAGAGAGAGGGAGAGGAGAGAGAGAGGGAGAGGAGAGGAGAGAGAGAGAGAGATTGTCCTCTCTTGTTCACAGCATCCTTCCCGCTGTGGAGTAGTGGTAGAGGTAAATATAAAAATATAAACCTCATCCCTTTCTCTCCCTTTCTCTCTCTCTTCTGGTGAGCCAGCTGCTGAGGTGATGGTGTCATGTCTGGAGGGAGATGGGAGGGGGGGGGGGTTCTTTTCTGAGGAGGCGTGTGTGGTAACTGTGGGAGACACTCTGCTGTCTGAACACGCGTGAGTCAACAGGAAGAGATAATGCCCCCCCCCCCCTCCTCAATGGACTGAGACAAGTGGTGTAAGATTGAAGGGCTTCATCAGTCTGCTTCCTCTGTAGTATACGACCGCTATTACACCATTCTGAGTCATTTCTAATAGAACATTAAATAAACAATGTTGTTTTTAGCAGGGTGTCTGTCTCCTCTCTGCTGCTCTCTCCGACAGCACCTCTTCCTTCAACTAAACAGTGGAGTTCTTACACACACACACGCACGCACGCGCACGCACACACCCACGCTCATACACTCAACGCCTGTGAACTCGCCTAACAAGTCATGGCGACTCACAAGCGCAGGAGATGGGGGTCATTCGGCAGGATGCACATGGCGTGACTGGTTGCTACGCCGTTGCTACCTCAGACGACCTCTCCCCTCTTTTATCTCATCATGACCATCTGTTAATGGCTTTTTAATGTTCCGTATCCTCCTCAACAATCTACTCTAATCCACTGCTACAGTATACATACCTCTACACCATATCCTGTCCCATCCACGCCTTCAGCTTCTACTGTGCTCAGGAGATTGAGATCCTCAGGCGTATCCTCTCTCATTATGACCATCCCCATCCAATCTAATGGGCGTAGAAATCAGGATTCATAAATTCAGTTTGACATTGGAAGTTCGTGTCCAGGTTGTGGTTGTGGTCAAAATTGGACACGGTCAGCTGATCTTTAAAGTTTGACAGATTTAGGAAGCTTAATTAAGTGCATGTGTGCAATTATCATACACACAGCTCCGACTGCAGACAGTAAGTAACTTTGTTTTGCTATTTTGGACACACAGAAAATCTAATTCCCAAGGGCTTTCGTTACTGTAATTCACTAACGAACCCTTATAATTCCCATGGTAGGGGAATACCGCTGCTGCAGAGAGATAATTTCGGATCCTCATGCTGTACCTCATACTGTCCCATTGACGAAGAGCAAACCATTGGTTAGATCAACGGTCATATGAATTGGACAGTTGTAGTAGGGGGCAGTAGATAAATAGATTAAGCCATACTTTGTTTTTCTGAATTCAGAGGTGAGTTGTACGTGTCACAAACTCTTTATCATGTTGCCTGAGTCTCTCTGAGGACCATTTCTAGATACGCCAGGTTACCCCAATCATTATCACCCCTCTCAACCCTTCAACCAGCAGGTCTCTGGCCCTGACCCTTACCCAGAGCAGATGTTGGGGGGTGCATGGTGGGGCTAGTTTAGGGGGTACATGCGGTATAGGAGAGGCCCAGCTCCGCTCAAAGCTGTGTGTATTTTATGAGGCATGGCCATGTCATTATCATGCAGGTTTCCATTGCCTATGTGAGGGGTGACTCCAGCGGGGAGCTTTCATGGTTTACTGCCAGTCCCTCCCCCTCAGCCTGCACGTTGAGGCTTGCCTCGCCTCTGGAGCAGAAATTACAGGCAATCGTTTGGAGTGTTTTTATAAGGTGACTGATAGGTTTTCATCTCGAGAGGATTGCATACTGTACTGTCACTGTACTGGCAGCATATGTCTTTTGGTAGCTAAGAACAGTTATGTATGCTCAGCAGAAACTGAGCCTCAACCACATCTTATATTCACAATAACAGAGTAATGGTGACTGGTTTTGACTACTTATTAAAAGAAGATTAGATCATTTCAGTATGTTTCTATGGCTTTCAGGCATACAGTAGGTCATTTCAAGTGCAGATGACTTGGACTCACCTAATTTATCATGTCCGATCCTCCATAAGAACAGGACAGTCTAAGAGAAGTGGGCAATGTCAGATGTGTGTGTTTACAAGTCTACCTTCCCTCCATTAGACCAATTCTATCACAGTTTGATTGCGATTTGAAAATAGAATGGGACAGGGGAATCATCCTGTCACATCTCACACAGGGCTCCATTTGGCTTGTCTGAACAGGGGCACTGAGCGTTCCCTCTATCCAGGCCTCTTCTCCTGGCGTGAGTGTGTCCGTGCGTGATTTAATCATGAACTTCATTGGGGGCACGGACGTAAGAGGAGATACGCTTACAGTCTGAGACAGGGGAGTGGGTGGAGGAGAGGGCAGCCGTGTGCCAGGCCTCTGTATGCTGTCAGGGGGCATCCGCGTCAGCACATGCCCTCGCCTCGCGGCCCCATACTCTCTCTCTCACACACACACACACACACACACACACACACACAACCCCCTCTCTAAAAACAGTGCCAAGCCAGGACACACACCTCCTCATCTCTCCTTCTCTCAAAACACATCCCCAAAACAGAACACACACACCGTTTCACATCACTCCTCCAATCACAGGTCTAGGTCAGACCCTACAGACACCACAATACTTCAGCTTTGCCTTGCACAATAGCCTCTGGTGGGATGAATAAAGCTTTTTTAATTGATATTGATTCTGCCTTTCATCCCCTCTCCTCTAAAGAAATATAGAAATGAGGGTACACTAAAGAAACAAAAAAGGTCCTTGGGGGTTCTTTATGGCACCATTGAGGTGCAACAAAGTCATTTATAGAACCATTTTGTCCAGGAGGTGTTTTTTAGAAGCTGTTTCATCAAAGATGTGCTATTTGGAACCTTTAGAATATTTGGAACCTTTTTGGATCTCATTCCACTCAAACACAAGTTGGGATGTCACATGAACAAAAGCACAGGTGTAACACAGTTAGAATCAAACAAGAACCAACATCGCAACATCATCCAACGTCACCCGGTAGATCGGTTAGTGAGATAACAACATAAAGAAGTAAAATTCACAATTACCCACAATTCCCCAGCAAACGAGCTAAATTGCTCCCGTCTGTTGCTAGGGAATTGTGGGTAACTGAGAATTTCCATTATTTGTGTTGCTTTATCTCACTAACTGATGTACCTGTGATGTTGGTTTTGTTTATTTTTTTCTGTATTACATCTGTGCTCTTGTTCATTCATGCATTATGTTAGAGTGGCTGGTCTGGCACCCATTGGTGCAGCCCTCCACTTCTCACAGTTAAGATTATTGTATAAGGCCATTCTCATTCAGAGTGTGTACTCTTCAGGAAACCTAGAATGATGAAGATGGAGTAGAATCTAGTGAAGCATTTTACTACAGTACGTATTGCATGTAGGCCTACACTTGTGTGTGTGTGAGAATGTTTATGAATGATGGATTACTTGGCGGTGTAATACATGCAGGGGGGACGTGTTGAATATTCATGTACCTTTTGAAGCATGACCTCTCCAGCCACATCAGACAAGACTCATGTGTTGAAGGTCAGAGGAAAGCTGACTCATGCTAAAATAGTGTGTGTGTGTGTGTGTGTGCGCGCGTGCATGCGTGTGTGCTTACATGTGTGAGAGCGTGCGTGTGTGTGTGTGTGTCAGATCCCATCTGAATTGCGTCCAGACAGTGACTAATAACAGCCTCTCCCCTCCATCACTCAGGGATGTGCCATGCCACATCTCTGGCCTGGGACTCAGCTCTGCAAGCTGTGTGGCTTGAACTGTGATTGGTAGACCCAGACCCAGACCCCGGTAGACCCAGTGATTAACTTGATAAATATTTGACCGACTGATAGACCTGAAGTTTGTATTAAAACGGTGTTTGGAAAGCTGTGGGCTATCGACTTGACAGGCTACCATGGAATGAATTGAGTCACTCCATTTGTTCACAAGACAACAGGGATGTTGGTACAATCTGGAGGAACACAACACAAACAGGCACTAAGATAAATAGGGCGCAAGGACCAATGTGATATTGAGGACGAAACAGAGTTGAGAAGTTTGTGTTACTTTGGTACAGTTACAGTATTTATAATTTTTTGTTCGTTTAGCTTCGTCCATGTGTGTAACTGAGAGACAGATTGAGGCTGAAGCGATTTTGCTGCACAGTTTCACACAAAGCACCTGTTTTTCCTCTGCAAATTCAATTTGACGCTTCCTCAATAGAGCATGATGTTCTCAAATGTGCTTGCTGTTCCGTTTGTGACCAAGCTGGGCCCGTTTCCGTGGTTCCCATAGCAAGGCTGAGGCCCAGGGTGTAATGCAGGCTCAGCAAAACACATGGAGAGATAAAGAGGAAGAGAGGCGCATGGAGGAGAGAAGACGGGGGATTCAATTAGACTTAGAGACAGATTTCCTCCAGAGAGAAGAGTGACTCATCCTGCCAGTCCACTGGTCTCCCTATAGCCCAGCTCAGACACCAAAGATGTATTTGTTGGGGGGATTATACGGTTATAAACTGTTTGACCTGAATTCAACACTTCCCACTTGGTCAAGTAAACTATGGTTCAAAAATATGCTTGTCCAGCTGGACACCAACTGCTAAATTTACTGTCGGAACCACTGTGAGCAAATTGCCTTGCCTGCACAATTCATCCTATATTACAATATAATCGGCATAAGACCAAGATATCTACTGCACATTACAAGGAACACAACATTATGTACTTGATACAGTATCAAACACAAATTGAAATGTGTCATCGCTTGAAAAAGATATACAGCAATTAGGGAGCGAGTACTACAACAACAATGACTTGAATAATGTGCACATTATCAGAATTATTATGACTGTGGAATTCTATAATCAAGGGTAAATAGTGTGACTGAGACAGATGAGTGCCTAATCTCTGCTATTCAATTACCCTCTTGCCCCTAAATGGAGCTTTTATACACTCCAACAGCTTCTCCTATTATCCCCGTTTAGTATTTAGCACTTTAGAGAGGAACATTGAGGGAGGGAGCGGGAGAGAGAGAGGGAGAGAGAAAGAGAGGTTTGTTCTAATGTGGGCCATTAAATCTAATGACTCCTCTGAAAAAGGATCAGAAAACAAACAAGGCTTTAGAACGGTGCCAAGACTAACACAGCGAATTACTGTTATTGTGATGATCGTGTTTATCGTTGTTATTTACCTCCTGCTTATTGACTTAGTATGAGACTGCAGATATCCTATTAAAATTACTTTTTAGACTGATGGAATTATAAATTGAGGGAACAAAATTGCAGCGATAGATGAGTTTGTTGACATGAAATGGAACAATTATGATTTGAATGGAATGAATCAAAGCACTGTATGGCTAATGATACGAGAATAGATATGTGGTGCTTTATTAAAAAAAACAAATATATCAATATTTATCCACTTAGTTAACTTTGACCTTTCTGAAGGGGAAAAATATTTTCATCAAGGATAATTAACTCATCAACGAGAATCAACCACCTCAAGAGTCCCCATTGTACCCAAGAGGAGCTGCACGCGCAGTTGCTATGGTGACGTGTGTTAGCGAACCGTTCTCCAGACCCGACCGCAGCATAACCCTCCACCTCTCTTAGACGGATCTACTTTTTAGTTCAACTCTGATGTTGACAAATGAGGTTCTTTACCAGCCTCTCCTAACAGGGCTCCTGCATTGTCCACCTATAAATACATACTGTGCATTGGACTGATTTGATTTGTATGATGTATAGGGAGTCCGAAATACATTATGCTTTCATTTTTTGGGGGGTCTTAATGACTTAATTAACCTTTCTCAACAGACCAATTATAGCAGAGCTGGGACCCACCCTAGCCAGTCCCCTCCCCTCCCCTCCCTTCCTCCCCCCTGTCCCCCTGGTTTTGGAGAGTGGTCTGTACAGTTTAATTGGTCGTAATCACTCACAGTCTGTTCCTACATGACTAATGGGGCCATTACTGTTGGAAAGAAGGGGTACGGTATCAGGGCAGACATGGTTTCCAATGTTTGCTCTACAGGCATGTCTGAGGAGTGAATGGTGGTGGGAGGGAGGGAGGGGGTGGGGCTGTCTGGCACCCCTTTTCATGTCTAGCATCCCGTCACTTCAATAGCAGATTGTATATCCGACTGAAATAAGTGCTAGCTAGTTATGCTTGCCGTCTGTAAACGTGTGTGTGTGTGTGTGTGTGTGTGTGCGTGCGTGTGAGCATGTGAGCATGTGAGCATGCTTGTGTGTGTGCATGTGTGCACGTGAGCATGTCTCTGTGTGTGTGTGCATGTGTATGTGTGAGTGCGTGTGCATTCGTGCATGCTACGTGTGTGCATGCGTTTGTGTCTCCTTGATCTCAAAGGGAGCCAGTCTGAGCAGCTTGGCCGTCTAAACACTTCCCCATGCATCACATCAATGCACAAACGGGTTACATAACATCCACTCTAGGGAATAACCCCTTCCCCCTCCCCCATCCCTCACCCCCATCCTGACCTGTATGCATGGCAGTGGGCTGAGGACTGGGGTCTGCTACAGGGGGTTAAACTCTTTGCCCTGCTCACCACGAGGGGAGGAACCTCTGCTTAAGGGCAGCCTACAACTCAGCTATCACTGTCAGCACTGATCACCGCTCGGGTTGAGAGGGAGAGAAGATACAGCCCTAAAACAGGAGACAGTGGGGGAGGGAGAGAGGGAGAGAGGGAGAGAAGATACAGCCCTAAAACAGGAGACAGTGGGGAAGGGAGAGAGGGAGAGAAGATACAGCCCTAAAACAGGAGAGAGTGGGGAAGGGAGAGAGGGAGAGAGGGAGAGAGGGAGAGAAGATACAGCCCTAAAACAGGAGACAGTGGGGAAGGGAGAGAGGGAGAGAGGGAGAGAGGGGGAAACTGACTTGAGAGGATCTAAAATGGAGTCCGATTAATTGCAGCGATTTCAGCAGCAGTGTGCGAGAGACAGACACAAAGAAAAGCGAAAGAGAAAAAGGGAGAAATAGAGAAGCTTAACCAATCATTATTTTATGGCAATAGTGTCAGTAGAGAGCTGCAGTCTTTTCCAACTACATGTGGAGGAGAACGCTGGGCATATTTCCCATCATATCATTCCAAATCATCTCCGAAGCATAAACCTCTTAATTACTGAATAATTAATTCCCTCTTTAAAAAGCAGACTGCTATCAACATGAGTCTTAGATAATGAGGGTGGGGCAGGAAGGGAGGGAGAGCAGATGGGAGGATTTACTGATGATAACCGTATGTGATGCAAACTCAGCAATGGGACATTAAGTGTCACCTACTGAGATGCTGTGTGTTTGTGTGTCTGTGTGTGTGTGTGTGTGAGCGTGCACGTCTGCTGTGTCTCTGTCTGATGGTGACTTTTGGAAGGTAGGGAGGGTTTCTGCTGTGGACTTGGACCACAGAAAGAGAGAACGCTGACACATGGAACTATTCCATCTCACAACCAAGACACAACCTCTCCCCTGCCGAAAATAGAAAACAACGTGACTGAGCCCCTGCCTCTGGGTGCAAAATGGTAATTTTCTGATAAAATCCCAAAATAATCATTTTTTATGTGGAATTCAAAGGATGTTTTGGAGCTAATTAATGAGCCATCTCAATTAAGGCCAAACCCCAGGCAAATGAGGAGGCAGAAGAAAAGAGAAGGGGCCGGAGGAGGAGAGATGGTAGCGTGTGTGGGGGTGGGTTGTCGGCTGTGTCCTCCAGGCAGAGACAGCCCACTCTCTGGGACGGAGTGTTTTGGAGGTGCTGGTAACTGAGGGTGAGGGAGGGAGGAAGAGAGAGTGAGTGAGTGAGTGAGTGAGTGAGTGAGGGACATTGTGTGTCAGACATATTTCCGGCCCTCTACAGATCTGCTCGTTAATCTTCAGGTGACCTTCATGAGAGGAGTCATTCTAGGGCTGGGCAGAGAGAAAGGCGGGGGGAGGGGGGGGGGGGGTGGAGAGGGAGAGGGAGGGGAGGGGAGAGAAAGAGAGTGAGGTGCAATGCAATCTAAGGATGTGCTGATGAGTGTTTTTGCGGACAGGTTTGAAGGATGAGGTTATTCTATTGAGATGAAATTCCCCCCCTGTCATCGGTGATGGGAGACAGATGTCTCACAACACTGGGGTCTAGACAGAGGAGAAATGCCTGATGTTGCTGGGAAAGCAAAGCAATCAAAAACAACAACAACAAAAACCCTCTGCTGTAGCCACACAAGGTTAAACATTTTACAGCAGCCATTACTGCATAAATGCCCTCAGAGTACATTCATGTTCTTGATGAGATTCTGTTCCGTATGAGTGGCTGATACTGTCTGCGTTTCGTCTGCGGCAGCCGCACTCTTAAGGGACTATGGGGGAGGGGGTTGGGGATTAGTATATAGGGGATGTTGGAGAGGGGAGAATGATGATTTGGGTATGTACAATCAAGGGAGGGGGAAATTCTCCTTAATCTGCCGTTTGAACTGAGTGGGATGTCGCACTGTCAAAATGAGATTTCACAATTCCACGTCCTAAAACCCACACTAGCCCAGACACTCACTCACTGTGGGACTTAGTCATCCGATTAGTGGTAATAGTCTTAACCGCTACAACAATACCATTCTTACAGTACATACACATTGCAATGCTCGACACCTACAGGGCTGCCTGTCTGCTCCAACCCCAGGCTGGGGAGCTCCGTGGTGTGTCCTAACACACAGGAGGTCGAGTGTGGCTACTACAAGGTCTGTGTCATGTACTGTACTGTACCGTAGCCTACTGTACTGTACCGTAGCCTACTGTACTGCAGGCTGTTCAGCAGGGTCATTATACGCTCTGTTCTCACCACACCCTCTCTGTCGACGCCTGAATAATTCATCGATCCCAGTGAAGTAACACACATCAATAATTCATCCAGGCTCTCTTGGCATGACGTCACGGGCACTCGCAAAGTGACTGTAGAACCTGAATGGGGGCGTCTTTTTGTTGACTGTACTAGTCCTGTCATGCTACATGGCTGGAAGAAATCATTTCCAGATGAAATTCAAGAATTCAAAAAGACATTTTCCCCAAAATGTCCACCACAGAAAAAATAGGAAACCAGTAACAATGGTGAGAGAGGAAACTTGCCCGGGACTGGTATGACGTACCTGTTCCACAGGCATGCAGGGTATGACGTACCTGTTCCACAGGTATGCAGGGCATGCAGGGTATTCTTCATCTCTCCGGGTGGAGTATCACATTGCTTTGCCCTTTATACAGACACTGAGGACCCCCACTTCCACTTCTAGCTCTCTGGATATTTTTGTGCAACCAGGACGCACTGGGGGGAGACTGAACTGTGATGAAAGGCTTCAACAGGCACAAACACTCGATAACCATGTGTTATTTTTAGTTTTCTTTTGTTTAAATATGTTTTTAGGGCATTTCTGCCGTATTGGGATAGAGACAGTAGAGACTGACAGGAAGGATGGGAGAGAGAGAGGAGGGATGACATGCAAGACATGTCGAGGGTCGGAATCGAACCAGGAAGCTTGCGATTACGTGGTATGCGCATTAGTGTGCTACGCCACTGAGTGCCCCACCACGTGTTATTTCTCACTGTGTGTATCGGTATGAATGTGTTTTGTTTCAAAGTGTTATTCCGCAGCAAAAATTTCCACATCAAAATAACGCGCAACCCCCAGGAGAGATGACAGCTTCAGTGCACATTTACATGAGAACGGCTCCTGTGACAGTCAACAGGGACATAAACAGGCTGTGTTTATATAAAGACATCAATCAAACACAATGGTGGTCTCCCAGGTGGCTGTGACCTCTGGTGACCTCAGCCCCCCCCCCCCCCAACCCCCCTGTATTCGCCTCTCTCTTCCTGTCACTGTCACTAGAGACTTCCTGTCACTGTCTTCACGACCGTGCTGAGGGAAGCAGAGGGAAGCAGAGGAGGGAAGCAGCGTAGGGATGGAGAAGACATCAAGATCACCACATTGGCACCACATCAGATAGTCCTAATGGGTCTTGGTCCCAGGGACTGGGGACAATGCTGATATCTGTGTAGCAGCTTAACCTGGTCTTCTGAAGAAATGGTGTAGATAATCACCACTTCCTCTTACAGGAGCTCTACAGGAAGTCATTTTCAGCATCAGATGATTGTTGTTTGTTTGGAAGTCGTGACATCCACAGGAAGCCCTGGACAACATATGGTCCACATCTTCCTGCGCTAACCCAGCATGAGGGCACTTTCAGGGAAGGAGAAAGGGAACAATTAAGAAAGGGAGGGAGGGAGGGAAGGAAGGAGAAGGAATAAAGGAGATGGAAGGGGGAGAAAAGGAAGGGAACGAAATGAACATTTCCCATCCCTAATTGTTAACTTCACACATTCCACTCCATGTGTGAACTTTATGGATCATTGTGCATACAAGCAGCAGCAGCAGCAGCAGCAGCAGCATTCACGAGGGGGGGCTGGGTTCTCACCCCTCAGGGCATTGTACACAGTGAATGAGAAGGACTGAGGAGTCATCCTCAGGGGTGTGTGAGCAAGCGAGCGAGCACACTGAGACAAATGAACATGTCAGAAGTGTCACTATGAAGCGCCGTCTGCAGGAGAACCGTGGCTTTTTCCTACGCTGCAATGTGAACGAAGATTGGTAGTTTGTCACCCATAACAGAGGGGAAAAAGACAAGTGAAACTGTCTGGCAGGGGAGTGCGTATTGAATTCGATCAAGGTATTCATGAAGACAGGACACAGGGGAGAATCTTGCAATTTTGCTCCGTTTGGCTAAATTCAGCACAATCCATCACTGAATAATTTCTTTGCTTTATCTGAAACAGGACGGGAGTTGAAATCCGTTTTGTTTTGCTGTAATGGGGGATATTCAAAATTCTTTCTCTCCAAATATGCATGAGATGAATATTTCATGACAGCATCAGGGGGATGGAGAGCTTTAGAGGTAAGCAGCCTGGCTCTGTTGGTAAAATGAGCTTGTTGCCCAAGCATGATCATCCTAAACTGACACAGTTCTCCCTCTTCGCTGTGGAATATCATTGTTTACTCCACAGATCATAGAGTTGTCACTTCCTTAAAATCTTCATGGCACCTTCTATTTTCACCGCCACTGAGGTTCACTTACTACTATTGTTCAGTAGCATATGCTATAAAACGTAAGAGGTCACCAGGTCTGAGGTGGGTGTAAGTCACATGATGAGTTAAAGGCCTAGACGTTGTCCTACATGGGAAAGCATGCCACGGCATGCCACTGAGAGGAGGAGAGGGCGATGTTCACAGATGTTCTGAGAGCGCCATTTACCGGCTGACAGCAGTGACAGCCTGCCCACACGCCACAGCTAATACCAAGCCATTACTTTCCCACACATCCACCACCACACTGAGCAACTCATTGATTTGGCTGTTAAGAAAAGTAACAAGCTTCATTGGGGAACATTGTAACGGGTAATTTGGCCTCCATAGAACGCCTTTGAAAAAGCAATCGTCTTGATAATAAAGGCAATCTAGGTGGCCCGAGTTCCATCACAATAGCCTCTCACCTCGACCTGGCTGTATTCGGAGTAAATCTGTTCCTGTCTCCTCTGATAGCAGCTCAGTGTACCCAGCCGTAACACTCTAAGAATCACAGCTAATTACCGAAAAGGTAAATCCCCCCACAGAAACAGCACAAATCAATTAGCCTACTCTCTGAATGGGTGAGCTCAATTCCTGCCGCCTTTCTCACGATCCCGGGGAGCTGTGGGAAGCCGGGCTGATCGGTGTAGAGTACAGCCCTTCTCCCAGATGTCCCCCTGGGGCTCTATCAGCCCTTCCTCCCTCCTCCTTCTCATCCCTCGCTCCAGACAGTACCACACATCCACTGTCCATCACACTGCTAGAGAAACCCCCTCCATCACACTCCCTGTCGGTACAGACCCATTAATCCCCTCACGAACTGAGCTGATGAGAATACCCTCTGTTCTCTATGCTGCCCACGGTAAACAGTATATCATGGCCTACTGGGCCCGGGGCAAAGCATAACTGGGCCTGCACGGCTAGTTCACTACATAGAGCTGTGAAAACACTCAGTAGAGTGGATGTCTATGAATGTGGCTTCCAGCTAAATTTCACCTACATTAAAGAAACACAACAGACACATTTTCAGCAAGGCGCTTCTACTGTATGATTTGACCATGTTTTCCCTCTCAATGCCTAGTATCAATCCCCCCAGCAAAGGTGATCCAGCTGCCCCTGCCCTTAGACAGATGTGGAGGCGTTTGGTCTAGTCTAGGGGTTCCTGTCTGTTGGGAGTGCGATGGAAAAATCTATCCCATACAGCCCCTGGCGCATTCTATCTATGGAAACAAGATGAACCACCCACCTTTATTCTCCCTCCCCCCATCAGCATCTCCCAGAATGCTGTTTGTGGGGGAGGAGGACGAGGTCTGGTTTAGAATCCCTGAACGCTCATGAAAGATGGGGAGTAGTTTGAGGGGAGGAGTTCACCTGTAAATACAAGAAGACAACTATATCCCTCCAAGACAGCGCAGCTCTCATATTCAGTGAGGAGCATATGGTACTGTATTTGTTCTGCCCCATGCCATACGGTACAGCAGAGTGGTTTTGTGCTGGGTATACTGGTTCTGAACATGTAAGTCTGAGGGAATCCGAGCCAGCGGATTCAGAAATTAGACAGTTCAGCCCATGGGAATAAAGTGTGCTGGGAGGGGGGGGGGGGCACTCCCTCCCTCCCTCCCTGGTTCCAGCAGCTGTGCACGCACAGAATAACATTTACCCAGCCAAATCCAGTCTGCTTTAATTAATTACTGCCTCTTCCACTGAATCAAAAAGAGTACCTGAGTATTTACAGGAGACACTTAGAACAGCTGTTCGTCCCCCACCCCTCCCGTGGTAAAGCCTGGTGCAGACTAGTTTTACTGAGGGAAACTGCAGCTGGGTCTCGCCAACTGAGTTTGGTCCAACCGTCGAAACACCATTCAGCTCAGCTCTGTGCTGGCCAGCTCATGGTTACACCAAATGAATAAACAAACAACTATACAGAGACAGACAGGAAGACGGACAAACAGATGGAGATTCACATAAACAGACAGAGAAGACAACATACAGTTCTGGCAGTGTGAGTCGGGCAGGTTTTGTATATCTCTCTCAATTCCTCATCTCTCACTCTGGTGTCAGTCTTTTCCTCTCTCTCCTCTTTCTCTGTCTATCCCTCTGCTTTCTGTGGCTCACTCACACGCTCGCTCGCTCACTCGCTCACTCACTCACTCATTCTCTCTTTCTCCCTCTCTGTCTGTCTCCCTCACTCTCTCTCTCTCTCTCTCTCTCTCTCTCTCTCTTTGCAATGTATGCCAGCTTCCATGCAGATCTGAGCTTGGACAGATGGTCTCGAGCAAATGTGTTTACTTCCACACTGTTCTGAACAAAACGAGCAGATGCCTGCATTACGGTCTCTACATTAATGGTGCTAATAATGAAACGGATAGAACTGAGCTGATGAGGCGGCTGAGTCAACTGGATGGGTGTGGGGTGAGGACAGAGCTGTTACAGCCCTGGATGGGTGTGGGGTAAGGACAGAGCTGTTAGCCCTGGATGGGTGTGGGGTAAGGACAGAGCTGTTACAGCCCTGGATGGGTGTGGGGTAAGGACAGCCCTGGATGGGTGTGGGGTAAGGACAGAGCTGGATGGGTGTGGGGGGTTAGGACAGAGCTGGATGGGTGTGGGGTAAGGACAGAGCTGGATGGGTGTGGGGGGTTAGGACAGAGCTGTTACAGCCCTGGATGGGTGTGGGGTTCGGACAGCCCTGGATGGGTGTGGGGTAAGGACAGAGCTGGATGGGTGTGGGGTTAGGACAGAGCTGGATGGGTGTGGGGTTAGGACAGAGCTGTTACAGCCCTAGATGGGTGTGGGGTTAGGACAGAGCTGTTACAGCCCTGGGTGGGTGTGGGGTTAGGACAGAGCTGGATGGGTGTGGGGTAAGGACAGAGCTGTTACGGCCCTGGATGGGTGTGGGGTAAGGACAGAGCTGTTACAGCCCTGGATGGGTGTGGGGTAAGGACAGAGCTGTTACAGCCGTGGATGGGTGTGGGGTGAGGACAGAGCTGGACGGGTGTGGGGTTAGGACAGAGCTGTTACAGCCCTGGATGGGTGTGGGGTTCGGACAGCCCTGGATGGGTGTGGGGTTAGGACAGAGCTGGATGGGTGTGGGGTTAGGACAGAGCTGGATGGGTGTGGGGTTAGGACAGAGCTGGATGGGTGTGGGGTGAGGACAGAGCTGGATGGGTGTGGGGTGAGGACAGAGCTGTTTACAGCCCTGTCTTTGTCCTTCACTGGAGTCTGAATATATCCACAGGATAGAGTATACAGCTGCAGGATCTGATAGTATCTAATTCCCATAGGCATTCACACACACACACGCACGCACACACACACACACACACACACACACACACACACACACACACACAGAGACACACACACACACACACACACACACACACACATGCTAAAGCATACATGTTTGAACACATTATTTCTCAAATCATTCAGATTGGCACCTACAGTAGCACTTAAAAATGTAATTAGTGATGCATGGGACTACACAGTATGCAAACATTCAAATTAAATTGAGCGTGTGACATTACCCCCAATTAGTCTGATTTAAATGTTACCATAATTCTGCCAGTGTGTGGGACCCACGTTGGATACCTGCTAATGAGCTGCTAAAAATAACCATCTTTTCATATTTGGTGGATATGGTTTACCGTGGTAGAGCCGAGTGTGGGTTTAGATAAGTATGTCCTTCAGAAAAACCTCCAGCCTACACTACAAGCAAATGAAAATGCTTACACACTAACTGTATCCCCCAGCACATGGACTCCAACGGTAGGAGAATTACTGGGTTATCAATAAACCGCAATCAATAATGAGAATATGGATCAGTGACTTAAAATCTATCTGGCAACTTTACAACCATTGACTGAAAAGGGTGGTTGGGAATACCAGCAGAAAAACATTGCATTAAATGGGTCCTTCAATAGCTCCTTCAGTTGATTTGGCTGATATTCAGTTTCCCCTTAGAAACACTTCATGGTTATCAAATTCCCTCTCCTCTTTTAAATTGCAAAGCAGACTTTGGCAGAATATTCATCAGCAGCCATAAATATCATGTTTTTGAATATTTATGACTGCAGGGAGAACATGGAGGAGAAGATTGTCATCTATTGCATTCCTCTAATACAGGCATGCTTCAGTATTCTCTGGAATTGGGTGGTTTATTTTGTTTGGAATGTGGGCTACACTCTACGTGAGTGTGTGAGTGAGATATATTGTATCTATTCAATAAATGGGAATACATTCGGCCTGACAGTCTGACAGACTCACAGCGGTGTATTATTTCATTCACAGCAACCATAACCGACAAAGGAACAAAAACTGCTTACTGCAGGTCTGTAGGACGGAGATATAAACACCGGCAGTGTAACGCTATAGTTCTCCGTGGGGCTGCCAACCAATCAACACGCTCCCTGGGTGGATATCATTATCATGTCAAACTGAGCAGGGGTGATTTCCCAGTGCATTCTGGGCCCTGGTCTCCAGTGGGAGTCCTGTTCTCATTGCTTTAGAGAGATGAGTCATGAACCCTGATTGGCACTTAGAGATGTTGTTTCTTAGGGAGGGGGGGGAGGCTTGGGGGGGGGGGGGGGGGGCTGAGAGCTTATCGCTACTCTCTCCTCTGCCTCCTCCCTCTACAGCGACTGTACTCTCTTTGTGCCTGCTAATACACCCATCTCAGTGCCTGGCCCTGGGCTCAACAGAACTCAAACACAAACATCCTCCTAATACCTCCACTTCCTCCTCCCCTCCTCCACACTTCTCTGACAGACAGGCAGTGACAAAGCAGGAGCTTAGGGAGCCGAGTGTGTCAGAACAGCCCTGATCTTTGGACCCTGCAAGGTGGTAGAATAACAACCCACCACCATAGAGCTGCGCCACCATACATAAACACAACAGACCCACGCCTGTAATCGTATTTATTTAACCTTTATTTAACCTTTATTGTGGACAGGGGAAACACACTGAGACCAAGGCCTCTTTTGTGGGTGCACCCTGTCCACAATATCTACACAACACATAAAAAAACAACACAGTTCATATAAAACCACAATATTAGAAGAAACAATCACATCTTTCACCAAGGAGGTCCTCAATTAACACCCTAAATTGCCCAAGCGGCACCAGCACATCCAACGACAGAGATGTGAAACAGAACCTATGAAATACGTGGTCGGTGCATCTACCCCGCCTACCCCCCCTCCCCCCCCCCCACACACACACACCTCCCCCCCATAGTGAGCGTGCTGGGAGAGAGACGGCGCTCCAGTGTACACACACCAGGGTTCTCACAGTGGCGGCCCAGCTTGGCTTAGCAAAGCCCAGCTCAGCCGCCTCTCTCTGTCAGTCACAGTGGCCAGAACCCCATGTAGCAGCCAGCCTGTGTATCCAGCTTTTACAGCAGCAGCCAGGGGCAACTGGAGCCATCACACAGCCCACAGCAGGGTGTAGCACAGGGGAGAGGGGCCCTCTAAGAGACTGGGCTTCAGCGATAGATAAGAGAGGGGTAGAGGGATGTGACACTGGCCAGACACGGGGGTACTGCTGGAAAGAGTGGCTGTGGCAGGGCAGGTGGAGTTGACTGATGGGACAGAGCACAGCTGGTTGGCTGCTGTCCACTGTTTCACTCTGTATGCCTGCAGTCCACACACAATGACAGGGGACACGACACATCCCTGTGTTTCAGGTAGATAACAGGTGGACCGGTAGACAGGTGGACAGGTGGCCAGGTGAAAATAAATGATTTACGAACTGTGATCACAGCTGGATGTCCAAACAACTACTGTTAGCAGGTAGTAACATGGAAACATGGAAAAAGGCAGTGACAAGATTTTATCTTTCTAAGCAAAACATAAAGAAAACATGCAATGGAAATTCCCCCACCGAAGAGGAAAATGAGGTCATACGGATATGTTCACACGCACAGTGCTTTGCGTAAACATACACACAAACGTAGGAATCACAACTCTGTTGTGCTCATCGCCTGCTCTGGGATAAATGATTTATCTGCCCTGGGTGTCTGACGCATGTCTAATGGGGTGGAGGTGCAGCTGTGGTGGATGAGGAGAACCTGGGCTCTGGGAAGGAAGGGAGCACTCCGCTCCCAGGTCTCAGGGCCTGTCTGTCTGTCTGGGTGGCTCTCTGCCTAGACTCAATAGACAGCGCACGTGTGTGTCTGTGTCTGTGTCTGTGTCTGTGTGTGTGTGTGTGTGTGTGTGTGTGTGTGTCACATTAAATGTGTATTTGTAATACAGCGTGTGCATCTCCCTCCCAGGCCTGGACACACAGCTGTCTGGTGTTGGAGGTTTCCAGGCTGCGTTCCCAAGGGCACCCTGACGAGGCCTGGCCTGGATGAGGGAGAAGAGAGGAGGGGAGGGGAGGGGAGAGGAGAGAGAGAAGAGGGGGATGGAGTCTGGCATCAGTACGGGATCAGGCTCCATCTCTAGCCTTCACACAGCAGCCTTATGAGCCAAACTCTCCAGGATGAGCCACAATGAACACCTGCCCATGGATGAGTGTCTGGGACTCTGATAACCTCCTGAATCAGAGATAACACTGCACACCACATCTAATTGGGGCTGCTCCATACAGATCCCCTTTAGTATCTACACAAGGCAAGGGGCAAAACACTACAGATAATCTGGGGAGTAACCCCCCCCCCCCACACACACACACACACACACACACACACAATCCTCCTCCTCCGCCCAGTGTCAGAGAGAGAGATAGATGAAGCACAAGCCGAGAGAGGACAGAGCCCACATGGTGTGTTTAATCTGAATCATCCCTCTCTCTCTCCCACTACCTCTGTTCCAGCCCTCTAATCAAGAGCCAGGTGTTCAACCTGCAGTACAGTCAGTTCCCTCGCCCCCCTTTCTGTCTGTCTCTATCCATCTCAGTGTGTTTCTCGGTGCCCCTTCCCTCTCTCTCTCTCACACAGGTTGCTTTGTGCAGGATTCTAACCTTAAGCACTGTCTTCCACCTGCACCACAGAAGCAGTTCTCACTTTAGATAATGATAGGTCTCCACAGGGCTCCAGTCTCACACAGGGACCCAGTTGTGTGTGTGTGTGTGTGTGTGTGTGTGGGTGTGTACTCCAGAGGACTCAGGAGGCATCAGTAGACTCACAGATTGGAGAATGTGTTACAGTGCATGTTGGGATAGACAGGTACATACTGTATTCTCTCACACATACAGACAGCTGGGAGTCCAGGGACAGAGCTGGATCTAATTTCGCTCCATTGCTGCCATAAATGTAATGGGGGGAATACAGTATCTGACAGAGGAGTCAGATGTGTGTGTGTGTGTGTTTGTGTGTGTGTTTGTGTGTGTGTGTGTGTTTTAGGGGCTACCATGGGAGTTGTCTCCACAGATGGGGTTCAGTAATCCCTTAATGAATTCAATTACAGAGATGGGACCATACATCAAAACTGAGCCTTGGCTGAAGGCAAACTCATCTGTGGCTGCAGAGAAACAATTTATCCCTCCTCCTCCTCCTCCTCCTCCTCCTCCTCCTTCGCATGTTGTTTACAGAGTCAAGCAAGAAGCCAAAAAGTTAAAGGATTTATGTTGGTGAGTCAGACGAGAAGAGAGGCTCTTGCTGTAGCACTGGAGTCAACTCCACTGTCCTTCCCAAAGCCAGGAGCTCTGGTGCCTGCAGCGCCAAGCTGCATTTCTCCACTCCCATGTCTGTTCACTGTTATTACAGCAGTGAAATAAGTCCCATATTTGTCAGTGCTAAAGGCCAGACTCAAACAACTAAAAAGCTGCCAGTAAGGATAAGGAACCTTCCAGTACAATATATACTAATGTACAATGAACAAAATCTAAAACTTGAGATTCAAAATATAGTTTGTCACAGGTATCACAACACATACCTACAGTGTCTGCTAGTATTGTTATGATATATAATTGTACGGATGTCCACAAATTACCTCTGACAGATACAGTACCTGCCTATAAAAAAATCACCATTCTTTCTGATGACACACTGTATAAATAGATATTCAGAGCAATATAATACATCCATATATACAGTAGGCTACATATTACACAGTAGACCGCATAGCCTGAAGCAGGGAAATTGGTATAGAATAAGATTACAAAGAGAAAGGGTGAAGGAATCCCTTTAATCTAAGGTCCCAGGAAATAATTGGGGTGAGGGAGTCAGTGGGGGTGTCGGCGGGGGGAATCAATGTGCTGATACAGGGAAAAGCACTGTGGGATTATTTGGAAAATTATTCCAGCAGTGTAGCAGCGTCCGAGCCGAGCAGAGCAGGCAGGGGAGGGAGAGCCTGTCTCAGCAAGGTGCCTTTGAGCCGGCTGCCCTGGGGTAGAGCTAGCACCCCGGGTAAACTGCAGCTGTCAGAGAGAGAGAGGGGTGCAGGGGAGAGAGGGGTGCAGGGGAGACAGAGGGGGGGGGGGGGGGGGGGGGGGGGAGAGAGAGAGGGGTGCAGGGGAGGGGGGGGGGGGGTCATACTACTGCTGCTGCTGTTGCCTTCCTGTGTGTTCATCTGCCTGGGGTATGATTGGGTAGAACAGGCAACAGAGGATGAAGAGGGGGAGGAAAGGAGGAGTGGGCATCTCTTCACCTATCTGATTCCACCTCACAGCACTGCCGCAGGGCGCCTTCAAAAGTCTTAAAGTAATGTGTAGTTTAGTCAACGAGCATAAAAACATATTAAAAAATGTATCCTCAGGGCCCCTTTGAAAGCGCTGTGAAAGAGCAGGAAGGTCATATCGTACATCCGTACTACCAAACCATAGCAACAACTGTATTTTCTCCACTAACTTACAGTAAGGGCAACTGAAGTCATCAAACTATCAGAAAAAATATGAAATTCTGCACTTTTCCAGGAACTTAAGGGCAAATACCAATGTCAAAGCCGTGGGTAGAGAGTAAGCCTAGATTTAGAATACAGTAGGGGGTTGGATTGAAACCTTAAACCTGCTCCACAAAGATGACTTGACAGGTCTATTTTATAGGATCATAAAATGATACAACAGAGCAGCAGATCAAGTCTTAAAAAGCTGAAAGACACACCATTAGAGGTCTTCATGGCTTTGGAGGAACAGAATTTGATATCTCCTCACACAATGGGTGCCTTAAAATCCCCTCATTTCAGTTGGAGGTTCGATCGCCCCGGTAATTAAAAGAGAGAGAGGAGGATGGGAGTCTGAGGTGAGGTGTGGTAATGCTCTTACATGGCTGCCCAGCCAGACACACTCAGTCTCAGATTTCCCCCTGGTTCTGATGTGCGGGGGCGGACCGACCGTGACCTCTCTCCATAGAGTGTTAACTCCTATACACCTCTGCCAAGACAGACACTGGATATCCCTGAAAACCAACACCTAGACCATTAAAGCGTATTGAACAATGAAATAATGGATAAGTAGGTCACTCTAGTCTAGCGCAATGCTTCTCCACATTACCTGTTCAGAGCCTTTGTCCATTTCGAACATTCCAAATTCAGAAGCCATTAAAGTTACTGGAAGTTGCAAATAAGATGCAGAATGAGACACACGTGCTCCTGGTTACTTTATTAGCTGGGCGCTCTTCAAAATAAAAGTCTGTGACTAAACCCAGTTGTTTTAATGTCATCAGATGATCTGTTCGCCAAATGTACTCCAGTAATATTGTTGACCGAAGATGACAAGATTACCCACTGGCAAATAAATAATACAACAAAGAGTTCTTGTCAGTGGGACTTTTACTGTGGCAGCAAAAGCAGACGACATTCTCAACACTTGACATACAGTATGTGGAGTAGCAGCGACGTGGAGGGATGAGGCTGTCAAGGTCAGCCACGTCTTCACCTCCTCAAATAGAGTCATAGAAACTCACCTCCCAAGTACAATTTCAAAAATAATATCATAAAAGCTAAATTACGAAAACAAAGTTAAACCTCAATTACCCCCATTCATTTGGAATTGATACTGTTGCATAGTAACACCATCAACAATGATTCATACATACTGTACCCCCAGCTTTACTTAATTAACATTTCAGTGATCCCTGACAACATGTTCAAAAGGACATTCAATGAGAAATAATACCATGAGGAAATAAATATACCGTAACAATAGCAACTGACAAAAGGAAACCTAATCCAAAACAACTCAAAATGCTACCATTTCCAACCAGTCCAATCTCGACAGATACACAGGAGCAGGTCTGAATGTCTCTTGCAGAATACAATAACAATAACACCCCCCCCCCCCATTACCATAAGCATCTCAACTGGAAACATATTCTTGATGGTTTTACATAATCAATAGGCAACATTTGATCGATACTTTGGCTCCGAAGACAACCTCGTCATATAGTAACTTTTCATTGTTCGAGTAGTTGAGATATTTGTAATACTGAGTTGATTAATATCCGTCGTCCCCCATGACCAGGGAGGCCTCATTATTCTCAAGACACCTCATGATTAGAGTAGTGAACTTTTCAAGTGATTATGAGGAGACACAGTCATCCAGGCTATGATAAAGAGTACCTTGGGGGACATGGGAAGTGTAAAGGAGAGTGGACATTATGGATCCTGCTCAATACCGTCCCACAACCTCTTAAACAAGGAGACAACCTGAGAAGAAATGGACAGTAGACAGACACGTTATCATCTCCATCCTCATCCTCCTCCTCCTCCTCCTCCTCCTCCTCACTAGTCTGAGAACATGCACGTTGTGTGTTGACCTCCTCTGTCTCCAGGTCTCTCCAAATGGGAAGGGGGGGTTAAAGGGTTGAAGTGGTCGATACAGCAGTCCAGAATACGCCAGAAACATTTGTGCTAGAATCCATCATCATCATCACATCCATAATCTGAAATACAAGAGACATTTAGAATGATTACCCAACCGCTTCAAAAGAAAGAAAAGAAAAAGCTATGAAGCTTGAATAAGTCTTACTAACCGTTGCCTCCCATCAGCTGCATGGCGCTGACATAGGGTTCCTCGTCATCCTCCTCTTCCTCCTCGCCCACATCATCGTACACCACAGGGCCGCTCTCCACCACCACATTCTGGGGGGCCTCCGAGGGCACAGGCAGGGGGTTGCTGTTGGCAATCTGAGGACAGAACAAGGCAGCGAGAGAAACATCTCACTCTCAACCGATCGTCTGCACACTACCACACCTGAGCCTCAGCACAGGCAGGCTTGGCTCGTCTGAAGCACACAATACTGGCGACAACTTCAGTTCTTTTCTCCTTCTTTACAGCAAGTGAGTATTAACACAACTGAGGCTGGAGATCTGTATCGATCCTGAATCTTTGGGAGAAGGCGTTAGCAAGAACGAGCTTGATCCCTGACCCCAGCCGAGCTGTGTGTGGGTACAGCAAGCGGACCATCCACAGTGTGATGGAGCAGCATTTCAGATCCCCTTAGCAACAGCATGTTTGAGCTCCTGCTGGGCTTTCTCAGCCCTGCCTACCTGCCTGCCTGCCTGCCTGCCTGCCTGCCTGCCTCCCTCCCCTCAATGGAAACCCTGCTGGGCCCAGCCTCACTGGGCTGAAAATGGCTCCTCATAATGGGAGCTGGAGGTCTCATTAATTATCTGAAAAAAAGCCAAGTACAGCGTTGAAAATAATTAAATTCATAAACACTCCTCCAAACTAATTAGTGGGTGACCACTGTATAAGGGTACAGTCTCTGTGAGGTCATACCAGGAGCATTGGGACAGGGAGGAAAACACTGATTCGACTCTCTGTGGCCCGATGGGGGAACTGGGATGGCCTTGGAGGAATCAGGTCAGACATAACAGGGTGATGGAATAAGTGGTTCTCTGCTGTGCATGAGGGTGGGGGAACACGATGGAATGGGTTCCTCTCCCAGCTTTAGGAGCCCGAGTTTAGAATCGTCTCCATGCTTTGTCAGGGAATGTTTACCACAGAAGCCTGCCAGTTTCTCTGAACTTGTAGTTCAAACAGAACTTTATTGCCAAGACTGTCACGCAAAACTAGACACGCCACGATGCCTGGTTTATCCACAGAGCAGTTCACTTCTAGAAAATTAGTTTTTTGAAACACAAAGAGAGCAACAGAGGCACAGCCAGTGCCAAGCAACAGCAACGAACACATCTCTTTTCTCTCCTTCTTGCAGGAATGAAAGACAACATTACGTAACATGAATTCCAAGCAAACTCGGCTGCAGCCAATCAGAAAAGCCATTTTATTCCAGTTCCCAGGGGGAGGTGAGGGGTTGCTTAGTAACAAGCCTTGTTGACCCGGCCCCTCGTGGCAATGTTTTCTTCCTGGTTGCTGGAGCCTGTGCTGCCTGTGAGATTCCATTCATGACTGCCAACACCACGAGAGAGAGAGAGAGAGAGAACGGGAGAGGGGACGAAACGACAGAGAGAAAATTTTTTTGGGGAGGTGATGGAGAAAGCGAGAAAGAGAGAGAGAGGGAGAGAGAGAAAGAGAGAGAGAGAAAGACAAAGAGAGAGAGAGAGAGAGAGACTCCCAGCCCACACCGCCTGAGTGCATCTGAAAACCCCAGCGGGAAACTGCCACATTCCTCTCCCATTAGCGAGCTAGCTTGGGAATCATTCTCTCCTATCTGGTCCATGGGAGCTTTTAGAGTTGTGTGTAAGGCCAGGCAAGGGCATAGGAGACTGGGGACAGCGGGCGTAGCAGACATGGCATCGTCGTCGTCGTCGTCCCCCCAACATTAGATGCAGGCAAAATTGCCCCCCAATAGTAATAGGATTCTTTTGCTGCGGGACTTTTTCAGCACCGGGTGAAGTAATTGTAGTCAACAAAAAAAACTGTGAATATATGAATAAAAAGTGAATGAACTTTGAGATATTAGGAAAAATGTGAGAAACTATAAGCTTGCTAAGTTAGCTGGCTAACATTGGGTAGTTCTGGCTGTGTGAAAAACTGATTATGTTTTGTACAGCAGTACTTAAAAAAATGTATTTAGAAATATACCCACATTCACATATATATATATATATACACATACACACACATACACACACACACACACACACTGTGGACAGTGTCATGCTGTCTATCGTAAGACAATGTCCACAGTGATCTGTCTGATACCTTGCAACACAGGTAGTTGCGCTAGAATGACGCCTGATCGTCCTGTCGTAAGACAATGCAGTCACACTGGTATTCAGTACAGTCTGAATGGCCCTAAGACTGATTGGACTGTACCAGAGTAAGTACCCCTATGCAAGGCCCCACTTCGCCTTGTAATTTGCTTCAATTATAACTTAAGATTTGGTCTGTATCAGCCTGGGGTGGTCCAGTGGTCTAGCACCGCGGCCTACAGCGTGCACACACATGCCCATGTCGGCATGGGTTCGAATCCGGCCCATGCCCTCTCCTCCCTACTATATATACACTGTATATAAGAGTGGGACTGATCCACTCAAACAAATAACCTGATAAAGACAGAAGACTGATTGGACTGCACCAGAGGAACTGCCCTCCTGCAAGGCCCCCCTTGGCCTTGTAATTTGCTTCAATTATAAGTTAAGATTACTGATTTGTCTGTATCCTTTTCTCAAGTCACTAGGCATGCCCCCGGAACCCCCCCCCCCCCCCCAAGCCGAGCTGACTCCTACGCCCTTGAGGCCAAGCAATCAGACAGAACAACACAGGTCGGAAAAACAATCGCGAAATAGATTTTTCTCAAGGTGTTGTAGTAGCACTATGACATTAATTAATAAGGTTTCTGTTTGGTGTGTGTGTGTGTGTGTGTATATGAGAGAAAAGGGGCTGTAACAAATTACCTGCTCCAGAGCCGGCTTCTTCGGGAGCGGTCCTGAGATCAAGGGCCTTAACCTGCCAAACAGACAGTAAAGTCTTGGTTATGACTCGGGCAACTGACATACAGTAATGGCTGTACAAACCAGGACACCAAAGCTGTGGCGACATGGATAGAAACACAACAAGCACACACACATCCACAGAGAGAGACACAGTAACACCAGCAGTAATTCCTTGGGAAGATCTCCGGTGGTTTAAATTAGCATCTCTCCTAGAGTCTCTTCCCTGGGGGCTTACTGTAAGTGCTTTACTCACCCTGATAAGAGTGGAGAGAGACCGCTTTTAATTAATCTGCTTTACGAAGAGGGGGGGGGGGGGGGGGGGGGGGAGAAAGGCGGGGGGGGGGGGGGGGGGGGGGGTTCAGAAAGCATGGCATCTTCACTCTCTTTGTCAGAGCTCATTAGAAAGCCATCCAGCATCACCAATGGCTGAGGCCTGTTCTAAGATAGCCCTGGACTAGACCTGGACTAGACCTGGACTAGACCTGACTGGGAAGGCTTCCCAATGTCTCACTCACTTCAATCTCCTATCAGACAAAACAACTTGGTGGCACAGATTACAGGACAGTTATTACACATCTAATATATGCAATGTGATATGGGTAGGTGGAATGCAAGAGTGGAAATATGCAAATCAGATCGGAATTAAATTAGTTATATGAGGAGTACTAATATAAATAAATGATGACGCTGATAATAAGGACTTCAAACCACATTTTCCAGAGTGGGCCTGAAATCTCTGAAACAAAGTTTTCCCAACCCCCCCCCCCCCCCCCCCCTCCTCCTCCTCATAATCAAACCATGCATAAACTAAAAATCCCACATGCAACTGTGGCACCCACTCCCTCGTTCCCAACACAAACACACACAGAGACACACATATATACACACACACACACACGTTATTCTCCCAGTCCCTCAATTGGCAGGGCTCGGCCTGAGAGCTGCCCATTCACCCTGCAGTGCATTCTGGGACAGGGCAGAGCTTGGCAGCGTGGGACACCGACGGGGCCAAAGGGATTGATTGTTCCCTCTCTCCCAGTGAGCGTGTCCAGCTCCACATGGCACTGACACCATTCATATCAAACCGTCGCATTTCACACTAACATAAACAAACTTACACAAACACACAAACAAAAAATACATGGTCATGCACACAGGCTCAAGCGCAGCGTATGACGGTTAAACGCTTCTGACTGTTCATGCCAGGGGACCAACCTTGTCTTGCAGGTTACATAATAGATATGAGCTTTGACCACAGGGAGGCATTTTTGAGGGCCAGCTAATGTCAATGCTGCTGGGGACTATTTGACCTCTTTAAATCAGATGTTGAAGATGCCACTCATCTTTGGTCTGAGATTCCCATGGGCACCCAGCAGCCTGCGGGCTAGACAGACAGTGACACATCAGAGGGCTGGTCTGTGGGCGACATGCCGTCTGTCAGGACTGGCGTATGGCGGCGTTGGCTAGCTGGGATAGTTACAACTCCTGTCTGACACCAGGCTAACCAGGGGGGAGGATCACAGGCTCTTCTTACACAGACATCCATGGGGCACCAGTCAGTCATTTTCACTGGGAGGATCAGACAGTGTGTACTAGCACGCCAGTACCACACCATCACCACACTGACCGGGAGGATCACAGGGAGGCAGACGCCAAACGGTGCACAGTCAGATAGAGGGGCAGACCGTCTCAAACCAGGAGGCACAGCCACTTTAATCTGTGTCTGACAAACACCTCAGGTCGGTTCGTCCTCACAGCGACGCCATCGTCCACTTATCCCCAACAGTAACTAGGTCTGACAAATAGAGTTCAGGTGTGATGTTGGGGTGAGAGAGGGGCCAGCTCAAACCGGTTCCCCGCTCATCCCCATCACACCTCGGCCGCACGCTTGGGATTGAGGCAGGCAGGAGCACAACTCTGCCAGGAAACACCTCGCTAATGGAAACAGCACAAGGACACACCTCCATATTGCCAGGTGTCACTGGGACACACTGTCTCTGAGAAAATCCTGAGAACATCGAAAGTAGTCCTGGCCTCTGAGGCTTCTGTACAGCTCAACTCCAGCTGAAATCCTAGGATACGGTATGTTCCAGAAGACACCCTGGTCGGTCCCCCCCAGTGTTCCAATACTTCTATAATTCTGTAGCTCTGCATCAAAATAAAGCTGCTTCATCCTGATTAAGGATTGATCACTTCTCTACTCCTCCCTCTACTGCTGCCCCACCTATAGCCATTCACGTCTGCAGGCGGACAGAACAAGCCTCCCAGTTCAGAGGTCACCCTGCTGTCAGAAGTGTAGCCGGCCGCCCATGACCACGGCCTCCTATGGAGACCTCTTCCCCCTGATTGTTGTTGGCACCAGTGGGGAGTGGCTCCTTACACAGAGGGGCCATGTGACATGTATAAATCACTCCTCTCAGTACAATGGGCCATATGCAGCACTATGCTAAAGGAGGGTCCCCCCCCCCCCCCACCCTACGCATGCCGCCTGCCTCCTCCACCTCTCTGAAAGGTCAGACAGAAGACACTTGGCCTGGGCGGACGCCGTCACTCTCTCTCCAACTTCCACTTTCTCCCTCCGCCTGTCTCCTTCGGGGCCACTCTCACTCCTCCACTGTTCTGCCACTCTCTCCTTCCCTCTGTTATAGACTATCAGTCTCTGCCTGGCTTAGCAGCACGTTCCTAATCAGCTTACCGCCAATGAGACTAAGCCTCAGCTGAAAAGGCGATTGAGAGAGAGAGTTTAGCCAGTGGCTGACAACTGGCCGTGGCTGGGGGACGGCATCTATGAAATTAGGAAAACCCAGTCCTTCGAGCTAAGAAAGAGAGGCGTGAGATTGAAAGACCTTGTTAGGTGACATTATTCTGTCAAATATTAAGGGAGAAAATGGTGGCGATCATCAGAAACATTTCTGACTGTTTACATATTTTTAATATATATATATATATATATATATATATTTTTAAATCTGAGGTTATCATTGTATGATAGGCACTTTACACTGACAAAGGGTGGGAAGGTGACAGCAGTGAGAAAAGGCTTTGCTTTTGTCAACAGTCAGACTGCCTCCCTTTTGGCACCTCCAGACCCCTCTGGTTCTGCCACTTGCACAGCTAATAATGCCACTGTGCTCACACTCTCTCTCTCACACACTCACACACACACACAGTCTAAACGCATTGATACAAGATGGCTGCTTTACGTCACCAAGGTAGGTGGCTATACGTTAGTGATCTTTATAAATGGCTACAGCATGATGAAAGTGCATTAGTCAGTCCCTTAGTTGTGACTCAAGAGAGACTATTCGACTAGTTCACGGCAGAGCCATTAAACTACACCACTCGTATCAATTTCTAGAGTCCCGAGCTATGGACACACACTGGGATGCATTCCAAACGGTCCACTTTGGAGCACTTGTCTACATTCCATCCCCAATTGTATCATTAGTTGCAGTGGGAAGCGTCAGAGGAACAAAGGTTTGGCCGTTGAAGGCCGTTTGAAAAACCAAGGCAGAGAAAGCTGCTGCGAGCAGCACAGGATGTCCGCAATCAAAGGAATGCCCTCATTTCTCAGCCTATAGCGTAGTCCTGTCTAACGCCACATATGCCACTTCACGTGGGATGCCCTCTGGTCTGTCCCAGTGTGACTGATGGGGCCTGGCACCCAGAGATCTCTCTCTCTCTCTGTTGGTTCCTGTGAGAATTTAGAGAAGCCATGCAGTGGAAACGCTTAGCGGTCACAGTCAGGGGCTGCAGAGGGGGAGATCACAGAGGACTGGGAGGGGCTGTAAACCAGGAGGAAATTATACACTCCTAATACAGCTGGTGATATTACCAGAATAAAAGGATCATATTTACTACAGTGTACTGTGGCTCTGCCACTCTGCTGATGACACATGACATGAAAGATCTGAAGAGAAATGCAGTAAAGCATTTTTTTTTTCCCTCCACAAAGGCAGTCGCTGTGGAGACAATCAATGGCCAGAAACTCTCACTACAAAGAAGTAGATCTGACCCGATTGTGGATGGAAGGCTTCCAGAAGAACTTGCGGGTCAGATTTACACTTGTGAAACCCAACAGAGACTGAAACAATCCCCCCCCCCTCCTCCTCCCTCTTCAGTGAAATATGAAGTCAAGAATTCCAGAAAAAAAAAGAGTCTGGAATGGGAAAAGGTCTTTAAAGAGAGAAGAAAGAAAAACAGCTTTGAATGGGAAAAGAGGGGAACAGATGAAGAAGGGGAGGAGGGAGGAAAAAAGCACTGGAGGGTAATTATCTGGGCTATTTCTGGAAGAGTGCTTTTCCATCCTCCAGTCAGGATGGAGGGAACAGGGAGGCCCTGTTTGGCAGCTGGCTGGAGAGGCATGGAGCAGGGATGGAGGGGGAGAGGGATGGGAGGGACTGGTGGGTGGGTGGGAGTGGGGGAGAGGAGGCAGTCCTGTAAAGTACAGGTCTGTGACCGGGTGAGGGCTAGAGTAGAGGGGAAGCTGGGGGTCCTTCCTGGAGGACTGAGTGGCCGTGACTGGGGAGGGGGGGGCACATTGTACAGGCCTGAGACTGAGCAGGGCCCTGTTCCTACACGGGAGAGGGTCCTTCAGTGGGGAGCAGAGGAAGGGGAGTAGAGGCAACAATGCTTCAGTGTAGCCGTCAGTAAGGCCTCTAAACCAGGCACAATGGAATTACTGTCGACAAGCCTTCTCCTCCACTTCCCGAGGTCTCCCTGACACCATGTCTCCCCTTTTCAATAACCACACAACAACCTTTTCAAGGCCCCAGTAACGGTCAGCTCCTCAACCAGGCAGTGAAAGGCGTCTTTCTGCAGTCAACCGCCAACGTTGCGTTTTGTTTTCATTTAAATACCACCGTTTACTTCGTACGACGGGAGAAGGGCGCCACATTATTGCCATATTCTAACTGAGTGGCATAGAAAGGTGTGTTTGGACGAAGCATGGTATGTTATTGTTGCTGAAGGCAACCTTTTTTCTGAGCAAGGAACACTAAAAGTGCAAAGTTCGGCTTTTTCTAGACAAGTGGATGCAGGTCTTAAAAGCTACCAAGCACTGTTCCATTCAGGAAAAAAAAGAAAGGTGTACAATGAATGATTCAATAACCATGATGTACATGAATGATTTATTGGCACGGCATGAATGCATTTGAAAAATTGAAGGAGCAGTTCGGGAAAGCATCCATTCTTAAAAATAAATAAATAATAATTTTAAAAAAAACAGGAAAAGGCTTGTCCCATGAAGTTCTTTTCAGCAACACGAAAGAAAATCAGTATTGGTACTGTCTTACGGCTTTCCAGGGAAGTCCTCTGGCTGTCTGACTGTAGCCCTGTAGGACTGGAGCTGTTCCAACACAACAATAGCCCAGTTATTACAGTCCACTCCTGGGTGGGTTATTCCTACAGCTACCCCTGTGATCAGAGGCAACGCAGGCTTGAGGGGCTGGGCTCGTTGGAGGGAAGAACAAACTGCTACCAGATGACTCCAGTCCCAGTGACCGCACGAGGAGGGAGTAAGAGTATCCCTGGATACTGTATCACAGCAGCGCCCGGATCACAATTTCATACACACAGGCTTCCGGTAAATACTATTTTGTTGTTGATGACAGAGGTTTAAATAAAAAGATAGGAAACCAATTTCCCCAATACCAAGCAAACAGAGGACGACTTTTCTCCGAGCTGAGGAAACCAATTAATTTCGGCAGAAAAGCTCAAGGTGGATCACAGTGTGCTGAAAGCCTGCTACTGAGTGGGAGAGAGTGAATACAAGCCCACAGCCAATGCTGGGAGAGAGGGTAAATCTCAAGGAAACACAATCCCTCGGGATTGAGTGGAGAACTGAGATCGAGTCCACAGCCTTCCAGGAAAAAAGGAAGCATCTGTCTGCCTGTCGCTGGCGATTATTCTGGGCGAAGGGGAAAAGTGCAGCATCACCACTATTATTGAGAGGTGCCGCAACATTGCCTTAACGTGCCAGGAAGTAGGCTTGCCCCTCGGAGAAGGACAAACCGCTATTGCATCAGACCACCGTAACACTGACCACCCTATACTCCAACTATCATTAATCTACCCTCGATTCTACCCCACTTCACTGTCTACCTTCGAGCTTATGCAAGTAGTATTATCATCATGACGTCATAATGAATAGAACTGTACCATAAATGGCAGTGAACAGTACAATATATGACTGTGAACAACAGTGATGTTAGATGATGATGAATGACACTGTGGTACTGAAAGGTAATGACCGCTCCACCGACCTCTTGGTCCTCTGTGGCTCAGTTCGTAGAGCACTGCGCTAATGCTAACGCTTAGGTTGGGTTATTTTCCCCCTGGGACCATATATATATATATATATATATATATACTGAAAAACGTATGCACTCACTGCAATGTAAGTCGCTTTGGATAAAAGTGTCAGCTAAATGGCATATGTTATTATTATTATTATTACCTCTTGCCCAGGGTGCTGAGTGGCGTACCCAGGCTCAGGGGCATGGGCTTGCGAAGGCGGCCAGGCAGAGTCCCAGGGGTGGCTCCTCTCCTGGGCTCGGCCTGCTGGTGGGCTGGGCTGGCACTGGGCTTGATATTCAGGTCCCGCAGGATGTCGTAGTTGATCTTAGTGGAGATCTTCTTCTGCTCCAGCATCTTCTCGATGGCCTCGTCGGCACTGTTGGCATGGATTGGAGCCCGCTTCTTCCCTGGTTTCTTGGACTGCAGAGCACACCAGGTATGGGGTTAGTGTGTGTGTGTGTGTGTGTGTGTGTGGGGGCAGTTCCAATTATACAAAACCTTGACCGATTCGAAATCAACCATTAATTCAAATTGGTGCTGTCCCTTATTCTTGAATTTGAACAATAACGAATATACACCATAACAAAAGGATGGTCTCATTATGCTCCACAGGAGGAGGGCTCATTTGAACATTTTTTTTTTTAAAGATGGCATACGGCTGTTGGATCAGTGCTGTCAAAGCCGGCACACCCCATTACATATCTGTTGCGGTGCAGTTAATCCATCTAGTTAAAAACACAGAACAGATGTTGGACCTAACAAAGGGCCCATGCCGTGCCAAAGCCTGACGAGGAAAATGGGAGAAAAACCCAACGGTCTGGAAAATATGCAGACACACACATACATTGACACACACAAGAGGATAGTGTCTGTCTGCAGCCAGGGTGCTCAGAGGGCTGGTGCCAACCAGGGCCCCCCCCCCCAGCTCCCTGCTTCTTTAGACGGGCAGGTCTTACCCTCTTCTCCTTGTAGATCCCAAGCTCCTTCTCTTTTGCTATCCTCTCCTCTTTTTCTGAAAGTAAAAAACAGGAAATTCTAAGGAATGCAATGACTAATTAGTAAGGTGAAGACATGTTCTGTGCATGATGTCATATATATATATATATATATGCCATTTAGCTGACGCTTTTATCCAAAGCAACTTACACTGCAGTGAGTGCATACATTTTTCTGTATATATGGTCCCAGCAGGAATCGAACCCCCAACCTAAGCGTTGTTAGCACCATGCTCTACCAACTGAGCCACAGAGGACCACATGTTAACGTACCTTTCTGCTCTTTTAAGTAGTCTTCGTTCTGTTTCATCCAAAGGGCCGTCTTAATGGTCACTTCTGTGTCATCCAGGAGATACTGCAGAGAAAGAAAGCGCGTCACTGACCATGGTGTGGTTTCCATTTCAAGCCATTAATCTGTATTAATAAACAGTTTGTTGGGTTAGGATTGAGGGGGGGAGGGGGGGCCTGTCCTATAAATGCCAAATGCCTACCAGCTCAATCTCGCCATCATCAATACCACTCAGGTCCAGTTCCCCATCGTCAGACGCCCCGCCTGAAACAGAGCCAGGGCAGACAGCATCACAACATGGCCATGCAATGGAGGTTCAGGTAAATCAAATCACTGGGGGAATGAAAGACACCGCAGCAACGTAACAATTCACACATTCAGTAAATAACATTCAGCCATTCTGCAAAGGAAATTCTGACTGGATTTTATCAGTAAACAATCATACGCACCGCACCTTCTGATAAGAATAACTAATAGGATTAACTCTGCTTTAAGCGGATATGCCTTTACGGAGTTTCTTTTCAATTATGATATGCTTTCCAGATTGTGGTATGCTTTATTTCAGTGTTACTGCAGTGATGCTGAGATGACAATTTACATTTTCATGGGAGACAATGAGTGTCTGTCAGACGCGTTTCCATCTTCACCCTGACTCTCCGGGTGATTACTCAGATGGTAAGAGGGAGTGAAACAACAGCCACCTTTATGCTGAGACAAGAGAGGAGAGGCATACTTGAAAATGGTGGAAAAAAAGGTTTTTCACAAAGGAAAACTGATTACCTTTGATAAGGGGAACAAAAAGGACAGGGGGGGTGGGCTCTAGCAAAAAAAAAAAAAAAAAAAAAAAAAAAGAGAAAAGAAATTCAACAGCTTTAAACTCAGATTCCTCTCCTTGATTAGCCATTTTGGAATAAAATGTGTCTCCCTTGCTTGCCTTAAGACATCAGACACCGTCACTCAAAGGGAACCGGAAAGTCACGTCTTAAGAGGCAATATGTGACAGGTTTATGGGAGTCGTTTAACTTCTGTCAGCTCTCCGTCTTTGACGTGTTCAGAGAGCCCTCCCTCCCCGAGTTCACTACCTCCCCACAGGAGCACACTTCAAAGACATGGCACACGCGTCCACAGGCAGGTTTCCCAGTTAATTAACTAGAGACAGGTGCACAGGAAAGCGCACATGCACGCACGCACGCACGCACACACACACACGCCACACACACACACTCCTCTAGAAAGATTGGTGGACGCAATATTACAGCAGCAATCTAGTCAGTCAATTCAGTTCTGCAGGAAATAGCCTTTTCTTCTTACAGACGCCTCTCAAAAGAGTTGAGACAGATAGGACACAATCAGTCTGGCTGGCCCTCTTCAGCACTTCCCTTCAGTGAAGAGTGAGGGGAGAGATAAGGCTGAGACAAGGCCTGGCAGACCTCAGGGGCACCAGGGGACACAGCCACAGGGAGACTGATAATACACTACTGACGGCCTTATCTACAGAGGAGCAAGGAGGAGCATGACACACAACTACTGGGTCACAAACACGTTCACTTCCCGAGATCATTTCTCTTCGCTTGATCTTACGATGGCGATGAGATTAGCATAGCGACTATTAGCACAGCTACAGCTCCTCTCTTTCACCATCGCAGCTGTTTAAGGAATTATGCAATACTACTTTTTTTTCCATGCGCCACATATTATTATTATTATTATTAATTTTTTAATTGGCACCAATTAAAAGTAACGTATAATTCCTGACATAGCTGTTATGGTGTAAGAGACTAGCTGTAGCTATGTTAATAGTAGCTGATATAGTAGCAGCACAACACACAGAGGCAGATGAACTCGCATTGTTCCATCACAATGACGTGGTGGGAGATGGGTCAACTACACTACTAAGTTGTTCGCACACTACTGTAGCTCTGCCCCCGCCCCCGCCCCCCCGCCCCCATCAGCAGCACCTAGGCCTGGACTTGGGATGATGGGAGCCTGAGGACCTTTGGCAGCACCTCAATGACTCAGAGATCCCTGCACTCCCTGCGTATCAATGCGATGAGCCACAGGATTCCTTAGGCCTTTCCTTTTGCAAGGAACATTGCTTTTCCAGTGAATCCCTCTCTGGAGTCCTCCGGAACGCACTCCATCATCCCTCCCTTCTTTATGCCGGAATAGGACGAGAGGAAGGTGAGGAGGAGGAGGAGGAGGAGGAGCAGGAGGATAGAGCACTCTTGTATCATCCAAAGAGTGGGCTGTGTGTCCACAAGCTAAAAACACCACATTCTGCCTGTGTCCTCAGAGATGAGTAACCTGACCCATGCCCCCCCCCCCACACACACCCCCCCCACTCCCACACACGGTAGAGTCCCAGGCGGTCTGCCTGTGATGTGGTCACAGATTACATGCAGCACTGCAGAGGTTCACTGATAAAGAAAAACAAAGAGGGAAAAAAAGTGCCCTCAGGAGCAAACCCTGGCAGGTGGGAGACAGCCTTTTGAAGACGGAGAGAAAGAGAGACGCGAAGAGAAAGAAGAAGAGACTTCCAGAAGTTCACTGATCTCCTTGAGCCCATATTTCATTTCAGTGCTTTCAGAGAGAAAAAGACACAAAAAAAAGAAAAAAAAAGAAAAAAGTCAAATTCAGCAAATTAGAGGGATCGTCGGTGCTCGTGTCTGCTCTGCTCCTCCTTCGCACCTGCGTCCTCTCTCTCTCTCCCTCCCTCTCCTGACAGAAAACAAAAGACAAGAGTTTGTGTGATCCTGAGGATAAATCGGCGAGGTGACATGCTGCTCACAGATCACCATGATCAAACTTCAAAAGGATCACTATTATCCAGACTTCAATAATCCCTGCATGCTATTAACAATACTGCTCCCCATATATCAAACACTGGCTTTTCTTTATCATCCTGAAACACGATAGGCTACATTGTTTACTACAAAGTTTCCTTGCTTAACCAGTCCACTGGTATAAAACAGCCTGGTTGCCAGGCAGCTTTGCCCTGAAGACAACCAAAGAGAGGAGGAAATAAATAACGCGTGATATTCTCACTGACACAGGCGGCCCCGGCAAGCCCATTAAAAAGTGACCTCCCTAACCTTGACAGAGACCAGACAGACCCTACTCCCACTCAACCACCTGCTCCTACTCAAGTCTGTGCCTCTGCTCTGAGCCAAAGAGGGAGAGAGGGAGGGAGGGAGGGAGGGAGGGAGGGAGAGTGTGTGTGTGGGGGGGGGGAGTGAGAGAAAGGGAGAGAGTGTGAGAGATATCACTGTGCTGGGGGCATGGATGTGTACTTGTTCACCATATTGGGCACATCTCCAGTACCAAATCTTGAATTTAGAGGAGAGCCCCACCCCCCCACACCCCCCCCCCCATTATGATTTCAGTCAGCTTCACTTATTGCTTTCAGTCAATCAAATGTACACACCAAGCACCCAGCTGCTGTTTACAGCGTTCAGGACATTCTACTCCTCAGAAGAATTCATGCATATTGCAATAAGATATTTTCAAGTCATCAATGACAACTGTCAACAGCCCGCAACTAGACTGCGTCAAGTGTGCGCTTAGAGAGCATCGCTTGAAATCCAACATCCTGGTACTTCTCCTTACTGAACAAGCATGGCTTATTCATTGTGACATAATCCTGTGTTTTTGTTCCATGATAGAACCCATACGCACCTCGGGGGGGTTAAAGCCTGTTTGTGACGCGACACCAGGAGGCACATGACTTCCTGCTCCTGCCTGTTAAACGGTTCCCGTCATCTCCACTCAGCCTGGGAGCAGCAGACATATGGTTTCCTTTTCCTCCTCAGGCCGGGGAGACGGATAATGTCTAATCACGACTCGATCATATGACACGTGTCATGGAAAATGATGCAAAATCACAGACAGCACCCAAAGGGGGCGGACTTCATGCAAACGCATGATAATAAGCCTGCCCCGTAGAGGCGCTTGCGTCACATAAAGACGAGGACGTTTCCATCAACATCGATGCGTGCCAGACTTCACCTTCACACTTTTAGCCTAACCCTGTGTTGTCATCAGTTGTTGTCACCTTTCCATCCCTCCGTCCATCCCTCCCCTCCCTCTGTCCCGCCCCTCCCTTCCTCAGAGGGGATGGTCATCCAGCCATCTGTCCGCCCGCCCAGCCCTACTGTACCGCCCCTGGCATTGTAAACACTCCACATCTCCGCCTCCTCACTGTGGAATTGAGGCATCTCCAGCTGTCAGAGGCAGAGACTGTAAATGAATGCAATGAGCAACGGACGGGCGTGTGTGTGTGTGGAAGAGTGTGAGGAGGAGGTGAGCTCCATCTGACCTCTCTATGATTGCCTTTTTGCTAAACGCAAAGGAGGTATAAAAAAAACAACTAAAAAAAAACAACTATTCGGTGTTTATAATTCTAACCTGAAAAGGCTCGCCAAGATTGCTCAGATGTGGCACCACTTATGCGAGAATAATTGATGAACAACAATGTTCTATTCTACCTTGAATCGTTTCTACACAGACATCAGTAACAACGACACCTTTAAAGAGCCAGGATGAACCACGAGGCCAAAGAGCTGCCATCTCGGCTCGCATCTGCCACGAGACTCACTGGTGGTCTTTCACCTCGACTACTTATTTTGGTGATAGCTGTTAGTGTTCAGAGCAGTAGTTGCAGTCTGCTTATTAAGCACCGGCAGCTTTCAGAATCTAAGGATAATAAAATCACTGTTGCCTTTCCAATCAACACCTGGTATGTGTCTACAGATCTGGTATGAGTTGGCTTTCGGAGCAACTAAAATCCACAAAGTGCTCAGTCAGGTTCCCAAGAAAAACCATCAGCTCACTTTGGACAGCCATTGCTGACAGGAGAGCTGTTTGAAAAGTGCCAGAGGGCAGTGCTCATTGAGGCAGTTAAGGTCAGGGCAAATGTCATTGATTGGACTAAGTGCCTCACTGAAAACACTGGCCTTCAATCAATGCTAGCTTTAATGTACCGGACAGTACTCCCTTAAGACGAAACTATAGACGTTTATGATGTTTATACCCTGGTCATCCTGTGACTCCTGAGTCACAAACTGCAAAGACTGCAGAATCGGCTCCTCAGCAAACTTAAGAAAACAGCGAAATAAAAATGCCATTACTCAGAAACCCTTATAAGCGACTTTCAATTCCTGCTCATTCGACACAGAGAACACAGACACTCCCAAAAGACCTTTAACCTTTCCACTTAAAACCCTGCGCAAATCAACACTGTTTACACAAATGAACTATTTCTTATTCTCTTAAAAACACACACACACACACACACACACACACACGCACACACGGATGAAAGACTCCGCACTAATGACTAGGTACTCTGTCCACTTAATACTTCAAAGATTGAGCTGGGGGCCCCTTGAACCTCCTCCGCTCCAAAATCCGCCACAATCAGCCTCGGCTGAGAGCGCTGCCGCCTGTGTCCACCAACCAAACAGCCATCTGCAGATCCAGCCCCATGAAAGCCGCCCGAATCAAAAACAAAGAGGTACACACACACTAACACTGGGAGAGGAGCGGTTTCCTCTAATCATCCCCTTCCCCTGTGAGATCAGCCTTATGTTCAAAACTACCAAATTAAAAGCCCTCAAAATCGGAATGACGCAAGATTTAATACAGATTAGCCATTTTCAAGGACGCGGACGATGAGGTCCACATGACAAATGTACATAGAGATGACTCAAAATTACGTCACGTCGTCAAACCTTTAATCCCATTTATTTGAAAGCATACGATTCGATCCTGTGATTCATTCCAATCATGTAATGGTGTGTGTTCTCATGTGAACGTCATCTACATCTCTGACAATAGAAGGTCAGTGAGTGGTAATGTGGATATTTCTGGGTCTTTTATGAGTGGTTTGACCACAACTCCTCCCATGTTTTTCTAAACCCATCTCCTCCATCAGCAAACACTTCACCTTCCACCTTACGGCTTTCAACACCGCCACCACACCCACTCACATGAAAACCCATCCCCATCATCAGGACAGACATAGCAAACATATTTTCCCATCTCTCACATCTGTACAAAAACAAATAATAGAAACAAAAACATGGGGGAGGGGAGGGTGTGGAGCTTGACACAATGACAAACCAAACAAAGGGAAAAGTGGAGAATACTTCCTACACAAATGCACAAAAAGCTTATCTACAAAATGGCACATTAGCTCACCGTTCTCCTTCTCTTCTCCGATGCACTCCGTAATGGACTCTGTGAGGCCCAGGCTGGCTGCGGTGGGCAGGGGGCCTATGAGGGAGGCCAGCGAAGGGCCTCTGCGTGGAGGCCGCACCTCCACTCCATCGTACTCTCCCTCATCTTCCTCCACAGGGGGCACCTGGTCACCCAGCTCCTTGTTGAGGTGTTGGGCGACAGCCCTCAGCTCCTCCTCCTCCAACTCATCTCCATCAGGAAGGTCAGACGCCAGCGATACCTCATCATCATTCTGCGAATCTGGGACAGAGAGACAATGAAGCTAATCAAAACTGTCACACAGGGCTTTTACAATGAGTGGGGAGCCATTAACATTTAGCAATGGGGGGGGGGGTCTATTGTCCATGTGTGCAAGAAAATGTAGCATTATCATTTGTAATTCTTTAAAAAATATATAATTGTTTTTCAATTATATCCTTGTCAAGAATCCAACCATCAAGCTGTCAAAGTATCATGACTTCCATTTTAGCTTTAATAGAAGCCAAATGTAAATATAGTAACAGTGCTCCACTGATCAGGCAGCTGAAGAACAGCCATGGATCACACTGACAGCCAGCACCCTCCGCCCCTGCTGAGAGCCTGCAGAGGGGCCTCACAGAGATGGAGGGAAATGCAACACAACTAGGAGGGCAGTTTGAAGATTTTGCCTGTCACAGTTACTTAGACGGCAAATACACTAAAATCATACAAACAAGTATTTTTGCACTTGCACTTTAGTAAACAACAAATTCTCAATTCTATATATCTAGGGGACCGCAAAGTTTTTACTGGCTTCTCCTTGAATTGGGATTGGGAAAGTTGACTGGCTTCTCCTTGAACCAGAGTTGTGTTATACACCAGCCTCCCTGGGGAGGGCTAGCTGGAGAACTGGCATGGCTGCCAAACACAGCAGGGCCCTCTGTGTCATACCGTTTTTGGCAAAGGAGCCGTACATCCCTCTCATCTTGGGCCGGCTGTTCTCCAGTTCCATCTCAATCTCATCCTGGTAGCCATGGATTTCGCCTGTTGAGATAAAGCCCCAAAAACCTGCTGACTCCACTTTCACTTTAAATTATTCCAAAGTTTTTTGATGAGTTTCTTTTTTTTTTCTTTCATAAGTGTTAGAGAATTTGATAAGACATGAATCATCTCTCTACCTTCGTCTATATCCCCCATCTTCTTCTCCAACTCTATCTCGAGCTGGAAGGAAAAAAGACACAAGTTCAGGGTAAAGTAACAGACTGACCAATGGGTAAACAATGGACACACTGTACAACGGGTGGTACGGGTCGGACATTATCGATCTATGATCTATCGATCTGCTGGTTTATCTGCATTCCTTTCACACCTGCTTTAGTTTCTTCTTCCTCTGGCCAGCAGTGAAAGAGGGCGGGTCACACTCCTGGTCTAGATCCACCTTCATGAACTCTGCAATGGTGAGCTGACTAGTGGGCGTGTCCTCAAACTCATTCAACCTGTCGCATGAAAACACAACAGGAAAGAAAAAAAAAAAAAAAAAAAGACGGCAAAAATCAACACGCTCCGTCTGACAAATACGACTGTGAACATAGACGTCAAACATCCCACCACACACATCTCAGGCTAGAACTGTGTTTCAGGGCCGTTCTATACACGAGAGGGCTCTAGTTATCGATGGAAATTCTGCCTGGTGCGTTCAGAGAAATCAATTTGACACCCTTTTACATTTTTAAGTGGCTCTCACCTCTTTCTCAGCGTGGACTCACACACCTTCACTACACTGATGATCTCCTTTATGGTGCGACGGAACTCATGCATACGAGCAGCAACCAGCAGGGCTGGGAACATAAAGACACATCCAAGACGTGAGAGAAACCCCAATTTCCAGACAGGTTTTGTGTCTACTTTCATCATCCAATTTATCCGCCAAACCATCCACTCCTGCCTCACGAAACTATCAATTCAACTATTTCTCCCCATTACAATGTAAGCACTTTGCAATCAATTATTATTATTATTAACATCAAGTCAGTTATACTGTAAACCTTGCTTAAGTATAAGGAGTTAAATAACAGTCATGGTCTTTTAAAAGACAGGATGGTAGCATCCCTCCTAACATGCACGGTACAGACAGTGTTATGGTTCAAGTTGTCAGCTTTAAGATACCCTGCGGTGTCTCTCCAACATATTCACTTCATGGTGAGTAACAGGCTCATCTAAACTTTTCCTTCCTCCATGTAAGTGAATCCTTTAAATGATTAATGGTGAGCAATTAATTATTCAGACATTGCAGCTGAGGAAGACAGAAAGACAGAAAAAGTGAAACCCCAAGCATGAATGTACACATGCCAGAGGAACTTGATTATTCAATTTCAGGGAGTCTTGACGTGACGCCACTAAGCACAGCATATTCTCGTTAAATCCAGTTAGGGGGCACGGTTCGCCGTGCAGTCAGTGTGACTGGAGGTTCAGTGATGACTTATAAGTGTCATCTGTAATCAGTGGTCACCTATGATTGCGGCGTTACCATTGGTTACAGTTACCTGTGGCGACGGACAGGCCATTCAAGGGGGCACACATTGCCTGTGATTATGTTCTGCTGTTCATTTTGGAACCAGCTTTACCTGTGATTCTGAAAACCTGAGACTGTGGTTTACCTGTAGAAACGACGGTCATACACACATCATATTTAGAGGTGCTGGGCTAAATACAGCAGGCAGTGAAACAGATGAGGCCTGCGCACATTGCTGCTAATGCCAGCGGTTCGATCCGATGGAGATCTTCGTCAGGTCAAACAGACAGGTGAGCACACGTGGTTTACCTGCGCCACACAGTCCCGACGGTCTCCGTCCTGTGTGCATCCAGTCCCTCTTCATCCTCTGCAGCAGTCTCAGAGCCGTCATGGACACTTCATGGTTCTTCTCCCCAAACTCCAGCAGGTGGGCAAAGCGAGGGATGTACAAGCAGGGGTCTGGAGAGGAGAGGTAAGAAAATACCTACGGTAAGCCACATTGTGACCAATCAGGACAAATCTATTAATACATTCTACATGAAGTTGCTTTGGAGGTGATCGTCGCATCAAATGATCCACTTCACAGCGACAGAGCCCTCTGTTGGAAAGCCAGTAGAGTAGACCCGTAATAGGACACTTCTCTAGAGCCCAACCCCCCACAGTCTCTAACCACCACTGGATCTAATATGGCTCTGGCTGAAGTCTCCACAAAATAAACTTCAGGATGTTTCTCCCTTTCTATAAACCCGCGCTCAGCCAAGGTAATAAGAGAGCTTGCGCAGTCAGATTTTGTGCATCCTATTCACTTGAGTATAATAAATTGTATAATTGATGACTCTTTTGCAATGCAATATGCAAGGCAGGATAGAGCCAAATATATTTCTCAGCATCATCACAAACTTAAAATGAAATTTCAAAGTAAACACTACATTACACAATACATTTCTTTTGAACTCTGCTTTAGAAGTGTTTACAAAATGATACATGCACAACCTTGTTTACTAGTTTGTGAACATTTGTCAAATATTCCCACACAACAACAACTGAATGTCTCTCGTATATACATCACATCGACGAATAACGTAATAATAGTCATCATGCATTGGAAATCATATGTTCACTGTGATTATGTGCGCTGTTTCAGTAGGACAGTCTGCAGTGACTGTGGAGAGGTCTGCTCGGGGGAGGCGCTACTGGGCTTCTGACGTTGATCGTATCCGTGGATCTGATTTGTCAGCGGAGAGCTAGGCGTCCGAGAGGATTACGCTAAAATAAAAAATAGACCGCAACTAAAACTCCATACCCGACACATTGCTATTCATATCGTATTCACACAGCCGTTACGAAGGGACTGCCGCCTTGTCTTCCTTGATAAGTAGCTTTAGGAGAAAAACATCTGCCAGGATTTGTTCTGGAAAATAGCGGACTACAAGCGAGCGACCCTGGAATTACAATCCGTTCGAGGGGGATAATAAAACTGGGAACGTTCCGAGGAGAAATCTCAAGCACGGAGAGGATGAGATGAAAACGAGAAAAAAAGTGTTTTGATTGAAGTTGGAATACAACTCCGCAGGACGGATTTGATGTTGCTCTTAAAACTGATTCGCGGTTAGTAGACTTACCATCGAAACATTTATGCAGCACTAGGCTACAATTACCAAATACTGACAGAATTTGTATGCCCGTTTTCAACGCTGACTAACAGTAGATCCCAACAGTGCTACTAGTTTATTTATAAAGAGGGACAAACGCTTTGTGTGCTGATGCCAACGGCAGATTGCAGGTTGCTCCATCATGGTCGGATCATGAGGTGTCTGACATTCTTACTCTTACTTCCAGAAACACTGAAAAAGTCGAAAAAGTCTGGGAAACACTCAGGCAGATTTCCAGTATGCTATGAGATTCTAACCCTGTCCTTGAGGAACAAGAAGATGGCTGCAGAATTGCATCCTGCGACTTCAAACACCAACCTACCCAACAACGGTACTACGGTGACAGCCACCGACAAGACAAACGATGTGCAGGTCACACAGTCGTCAACCACTGCAACAACCCCAACCACCCAACAGAACATAAACAACAACAACGTCGATCCTCAGAGCTGGCAGTCCACCCATCCGACGTTACGGGAGAGGTACAACTTATTTTTGCTTCTAAGAGATGGGTGTCCAATGCCCATGCTTACATGTATTTGAACTAGTTTACAATATAGACCTACTATTGTACTATACCATTTACAATATACCACTTTTGTATTGGTGATATTATGGCACATCTCCATTGAGTAAATGAGATTATGAAAATATGCTGACAGCTGATGAAATGATGATTTAGGACATTATAAATGGCGAACAAAAATACTATGCTAATGATCTATGTATGGAAGGTAGAAGAACCTGCTTTTGTATCACAAGTGCAAAGTTTCACTTCATACCTATTAATACATAATTGTCTCCCTCCTAGGAATGCGTTGATGTTTAACAATGAACTCATGGCAGATGTCCATTTTATTGTTGGTCCCCTGGGTGAATCTCAGAAAGTGCCAGCACACAAGGTAAGGGCTTTCTCCATTTGGAAATGTATTTGATTTTCCTGAACCAATACAGACATGTACACACGACACAAGTCACTAATGCGTCCGTTTGCCCTTCCCTCCAGTATGTGCTGGCAGTGGGCAGCTCCGTCTTCTGTGCCATGTTTTACGGGGACCTCGCCGAAGGAGAGTCCGAAATCCACATCCCAGATGTGGAACCTGCTGCTTTTCTAATTCTGCTTAAGTAAGCCACTTACCACTCACAACCAGTATTAGAGATGACAGGTACAATGTCACTTCAAAGGATATTACCGTTCATCCAAAAGCAAAACGAGTTCAGTGCCAAAATGTTAAAAATCACCGAAGGGCTTGAGAAGCAGGGAAGAGCACTATAATTGCTGGTTCCTATGCTCTTTGTTCATATTGAAATATTTCACCCGAGGCTAATGATCTTTCTTGAGGGAATCTGCAGTCGGGTAGGATATAAATAGATTCTTGCTTCTTTGTTGATTCTATCCCTGTTTGTCACTCCAAACCAGTGCAATGTTGCTTTTCCATCCCATGACAGAGTAAGAGTAGGGCTACGCCAAGTCATCCATCCTCTTTTCCTAGAAGGAATAGTGATCATGAATTCTATATTTATTTGTTTTCCTTTCCACACCAAACATAACTTATGTTTTTCTTCCATCTGCCCTTCTCAGGTACATGTACAGTGATGAGATAGATCTGGAGGCGGACACAGTGCTGGCCACCCTGTACGCTGCCAAGAAGTACATTGTGCCAGCCCTGGCCAAGGCCTGTGTCACTTTCCTGGAGACCAGCCTGGAGGCTAAGAACGCCTGCGTGTTGCTGTCCCAGAGCCGCCTGTTTGAGGAGCCCGAGCTGACGCAGCGCTGCTGGGAGGTGATCGACGCCCAGGCTGAGCTGGCCCTCTGCTCAGAGGGCTTCTGTGAGATCGACCTGCAGACCCTGGAGATCATCCTGGAGAGAGAGACCCTCAACACCAAGGAGCTGGTGGTCTTTAATGCGGTCATGAGCTGGGCGACAGCAGAGTGTACAAGGCAGGGACTGGGGGCGACCACCAGCAACAAGAGAGCCGTCCTGGGCAAGGCCCTGTATCTGGTGCGCATCCCCACCATGACCCTGGAGGAGTTTGCGGACGGGGCGGCGCAGTCCGACATCCTGACACTGGAGGAGACGCATGACGTCTTCCTGTGGTACACGGCGGCAAACAAGCCCGAGCTGGACTTCCCACTGACACAGAGGAAGGGGCTGGCGCCTCAGAGGTGCCACCGCTTCCAGTCTTCGGCCTACCGGAGCAACCAGTGGCGCTACAGGGGCCGCTGCGACAGCATCCAGTTTGCGGTGGACAAGCGGATCTTTATCGCCGGACTGGGCCTGTACGGCTCCAGCGGCGGGAAAGCCGAGTACAGCGTCAAGATAGAACTGAAGCGTCAAGGGGTGGTTCTGGCGCAGAACATGACCAAGTTTGTGTCGGACGGATCGAGCAGTACGTTCTCAGTGTGGTTTGAACACCCGGTTCAGGTGGAGCAGGACGCCTTCTATACAGTGAGCGTCGTGCTGGACGGGAACGAGCTGAGCTATTTCGGCCAGGAGGGCATGACGGAAGTGCAGTGTGGAAAAGTGACATTTCAGTTCCAGTGCTCTTCGGACAGTACCAATGGAACCGGGGTGCAGGGGGGGCAGATCCCGGAGCTGGTGTTCTATGCATAAGCTGGACTTGTCAACTTTATGGACATCATGGAGGAAAAAAAGTACATCCAGACCTCCCAGCCTTCAAAATAATGTAGCATTAAGACACTAGAGTATGTCACACTAATACGCCTGATAGTTCTTTGAAAGACTATTATTAAGTGAAGGAACATTGGTTTATCTTATTTATTTTAAAAACTGCTATTTTATTTTAATTATTAACGCTGCAAAAAAAATAAGCAGTCCCATGTAAAAAGTTGTATTGCACTTGGAAGTGGACGGACTCCGCAATGTTGTGTTTTAGTACATAAAGTACAGTTACATTGTTTACAGCTTGATGCTGATAAACCCAGACATTCTGTATGAGAGCTTATGAATCCGCAGAAAATCATAAAAGCTATGTGAGTTAAGCCTCTGATGTTGCTGCTCGTCATTATGAAACTCACCTGTATGTGAAATCTGTTGTTTGGGTGGGATTAATATTGGGAGGGATTGTTTGATGTTAGAGCACCCTCTAGGTATACTGAGGAGTGCTACAACCTAGCTAGGTAAAGTTATTCAGATCCCTTCGTCGGCACACGTAACATTTGTGCAATTCTCTGAACAGTCTCAGTCTACAATACAGTACTTAATAATTTACAAACACAGAGTAGCGAGGGCGATGGTAGGTACCTATAGCTGGGGCGTTGATGCAGAGCTCCCTAGCCAGGACAAGGAACGTTCTTCCCAGGACGTAAACATTCACCTGTGAGGGTGGGAAATATTTAGAATAGAAAGGCAACATAATAGCAGAAATACAAGGTGTGTGTGTGTGTGTGCGCACAAGCTCATGAGGAAACATGGTCCAGTTAGTGTGATTAAACACTCATCTGGAGTGATATCTAGAAAGCACAGCAAGTCCCCAAAACCAGAGGCTGACGAGCTATAAGTCATGTTCCCAGGACATTTCTATCATTCCTCCAGACTGACTCTCCAGACCTTAAGGGTTTTGGGTCCCTACCAAACACAGACGAGCTTTCACTCTCAGCCCCCTCCTGAGTCTCTGGCGGCCACAGCCTGCTCTATTTTGGGAGGCATGTCCCATTTCTGAGTTTGTACACACAACAAAGAGGCGGTGGAAAAGGAATGCATTGTTGCCCTGACACCATAGGGACCCGCAGTAGGGGTGAAACGTGTCAATCTAGAGCCTAGAGAACCTTCCACCTGGACCCTGAACAGTTTACTGAGCCCTGGGGGTTCAACGAGGCCATAGGCCTCGGTGCTGGGAAGTGAATGTTCTGAGTCAGCCACAATGCCTTCCCGAGGGAGTGGTGCCACGCTGACCGCTAGCCTGGGTGGGGCCCCCACAAGCTGGGGATTGGTGGAATACATCTACCCTCAGCAGCAGCACTGATCCCTGGCTGGACAGACACCCCACCACCATCCCCAAATCCACTATCACCCTTCAAATGCCACAGAGGGAAGACGGGGGAGGGGGAGACGGCTCCTAAAGGACAGCTGGGAGCGTAAAAATAAAACTACTGACCAGCTGTGTCTCTGAGAAATGTCTCCCTACCCTCACACTGACACCCATTAAAAATGCAGACAAATGTGGATGCACAGTGACATAGCTCAGCTCCACTCGATTACTGCAAGGGGCCAATATGTTTCTTGTTGAATGCGATACTGTGATACGAATGGAACCATAAATCATATTCGGGCCGGCGGAGCGTCTGTTTCGCTAAAAAATGTATAAAGGAGGGATGCGTCAGTGTTGCGGTGGTCAAAATGATCAATAATAACAGTTTAAGGATGTAGGAACATGGGAGTGAAGAGCAAACTTACCTGAAGGAGGTCACTAAGGTCAAGCAACATGTCTGACGGGTTAGGTTAAGTCAATAAAACCATATATTAGCAAATATATTGTACTGTTAAATCATTCACATTTATACTCTTAATCATCATCATTTGAAACAAGTCTTTTACATTTCCTCGCCAGAATTAACTAATAAGACATTGATGTTAAGAGGGTCAAATACATTTTCAGGACAATCATTGGCTCAGGCAACTGTGTAGCTAAGTGAATTGAATCTGATCCCAAAATGTCTTCTGAGGACAGCATTTCTAAATATACGGAGAGACGGCTATTGGGAGATCTAAAACCCCTCTGTGACCTCTGAACTGCCCCCCTGGCCTTAGCCCCATTAGCCTCTGGAGACACTAGTCCCTGGTGACCACTACACTCCATGCACCAGTCTCCGTGGCGACAGGTGCACCTGTCCACAGGCGGTCAAAGTGGATTAGTAACACCCCTTTTAAAAAGCATTACAATGGGATTATCGTTGCCACCGAAATGGAAAAGATAATCCCACACAGTCTGGAGATTACAGAGGACTCCATCAGAGTTATGAAAATAAAAACAACAGTCCCTCTGAACATCTGATTTCAGAGTGAGGGAGACATTGGTTGCTACAAGCATCCTGTTTCCCCAATTTAATTGTATGGGAGGTAATACACTTCTAAACCCTGCCTGGGTTTGAGGTTTCACTGTGATCTGAATTGTCTGCTGCCATTCGTCCAAATCAGGGAAGTGGCCAGAGCCTTTTACAAAGTTAAAATGGCAACTAAATGTATTGACCAGCTTTTCTACTGGGCACCCCCACAAATACAGTATCAGTTTCATCTGGAGCCACTGATTACACTGAGAACTGATTACAGAGGTTTGCCTCTTTCTGTCCTTCCTCTTCTCCATTGCCATCCTCCTGTTACAGTTACCCAGCTGCGGAAAAGGAAGTGGGGGGGGGGGGGGGGGGAGCTATTTTTACTTTAGCCAGCGCTGCTACTCCTCCAAACACACATACACACACACACACACAGATACACACACAGATACACACACAGATACACACACAGATACACACACACACAGATACACACACACACAAGCAAACACAGCAAACAGGGCGCTGGCTTTGCTCCCTCCACCCTCATGGTAGATAAAACTGTTCTGCCTTTCCTGTCGAACTCCAATGGCTGTTACATAATCAAATCACACTCAAGAGTCAATGACAGGGAAAGTTAAACCAACAATAGCACCCAACAATTGCATGTGAAATCAAAAGCTAATCTACTTATAAGAAGGGCGATACAGAAATGGGCATTAAGCAAACACAATAAGAGCTTTAAAAACATTCCAAGTGGTACTTTTGTTTGCATAAATATAGCCTACATTGTTCAAGTAAAACGAATGTTTGGTCATAGCGAGAGCCGGACCAATACTGGAGTTTTGGGTCCGATACCGATGACAATTCATGGGGGGCAATATCCACAGATAACTGATTGTTTTTCTTTTTTCCAGAGTTCCTTTTTAGCAAAGTATACAATGTACACAAAAGAAATGCTCTTAATGCTGACTAGGCAAAAATCCACATCTCAATAATTACCTGAAATGATCTCCATTGATAAATAGTGCAGCATTTACTTATTTTACGTGCACAGTTACTTATGCCAAATGAAATTTTCAAATGTTCAGTGCACTGCATATTGACATCAGTGATTTGCTGTTCAGTGTAATTTGTTGTGACAGTTTGATCCTCCACTGAATCATTTTCATCCTACTCAGTATATTTAATTCACAAAAACATATCAAAATGCACAGTGAAAAGCATTCTTAAAACCTAAGAGTTGCCAACCACTGTAATTTACAGGAATGTTTTCCAGGCCTCATTCTTCTCCCTTTACCCCCTTGCCTGCATCCTCAGCTACCCCCCCCCCCCCCCCCTTTCTCTCACGGTGGGTGAAAGGATACGAGGTGTCCCCTCTGTCCTGCAGACCAGGTAGAGGCAGGCAGCCACCACATGGGCGACCCTGCGGCCCTGCGTCAGGTGTTTAGACACGGCCATCTTGTAGAAGTTGAAGGCCGTGTCCAGGCAGTGCTGGTTCAGCTGCAGCTGGTGGCCCAGCATGTTGATCTGCCGTCTCCCTGGTGACACACAGGAGCATGTAATTACACACACAATACAACCCAGGCAGGCACACAAACACCTATACACACACACACACACTCACACATATAAACAAAGGTCCTTTAATAAACAGACAAGGACACGCACGCACACACACACACACACACACACACACACACACACCTTGTTATTACACAAACAGAGATGCAGGTGTCTAGAGGTCTCTGTGTCCTTTGCTGGCCTGGTGAACTTCGCATGCAAACACTCAGACAATACAAAAACAGATGTCTTATTACATCCACAGATAGGTACTCGTGAGAAACAAGGGAAGGCTGCTGAGGTAATATAAAGTCTCGCTATGCTAAAACATTCCCCCTGCTTTGCTGAACAGATTACAGGGCACACAACCATGACTCCCCTAATTCTCCTCCCCTCCCCATCAAGCTGTCAGACCATCGCCAAAGATCCTGATTTATATACATTTCTTCCTACACTTATGCAATACTTCAAAGTTCGACCAGCAGTGCATTTACTGAGACAACTGGATAACATCTAAAAAAAAAATTTGTAAAAGAAAAAATCATTTCCAGAGACAAATTGGAAAGCCCCACATTGTAACGTTGAGCAGTGAGGGTCAACCACAGCAGAACACATGGTATCCTCGACAGTAATGGAAAAAAGCAACCTGTTGTTAATTTAGAGCGGACGTAATGAGTAGGGGAGGGTGTGAGGTGTGAGTAGTGGCGGTGGGGAGGGATGAGTCCAGGCATTCATGGGAGTGTGGGTCAGACAGAGGGTGGCCAGACACCGGGGATGTTTATTGACGGGACTGTTCCCTCACAGCGCTGCTCTTGTTCTCAGAGGTCCACAGACACTATAAATCTCCCCGTAGACAATCCACATAGCATGACAAACCTATTCCCCCGCACGCCACAGCTCTGTGTCTACATGCCTGTGTTTCTCTCACACACATACATTACTCAGAGTCCATACAGTATGACCAGTATGACAGACCTCTCCCCCTGGATACAGGAGTGCGCGCTCGCGCACACACACACACAGAGAGAGAGAGAGAGAGAGAGAGAGAGATAGAGAGAGGGGGGGAGAGAGAGAGAGATAGAGAGAGAGAGAGGGGGAGAGAGAGAGAGAGAGATAGAGAGAGAGGGAGAGAGAGAGAGAGAGAGAGAGAGAGGGGGGGGGGGGGGGGAGAGAGAGAGAGAGAGAGAGAGAGAAAGAGAGGGGGGGGGAGAGAGAGGGGGGGGGGGAGAGAGAGAGAGAGGGGGGGGAGAGAGAGAGAGAGAGAGAGAGAAAGAGAGGGGGGGGGAGAGAGAGAGGGGGAGAGAGAGAGAGAGAGAGAGAGGGGGGGGGAGAGAGAGAGGGGGAGAGAGAGAGAGAGAGAGAGAGAGAGAGAGAGAGGGGGGGGAGAGAGAGAGATAGAGAGAGAGAGAGAGAGAGGGGGGGGGGAGAAAGAGAGAGAGAGACTGACTCACCATTCTGCAGTGTCTGGGCCCGAGACTCTCTCCCAACGCCTGTATAGTAACCTTCACCAAAGTTTGGTGTTTTTCCAGAGGCTATTGAGACAGGGAACAGAGACAGACATTGCTATGTTTGCTAAATACAATACAAACTCTAAGGAACCCAACAGGCATTCACTAAAATTACTATAATCTCAAAGAAAATGGGGTCAGGTGGGGATGGCAACACCAGGCTCAGCATAAAACTATATACTGCATCAAAATGCTAATTATGCTCCGGCAATGTTTTTAGCGTTTATTTCAGTGTATGGTTAACCATCTTAGTTTTTAGTACTCTATCCAACATAAGGAAAGGAAAGACTGATTCTTCATCATTAGAAGCCTAATAGAGAGCAAGGCTCATCTCCAACTACTATGTCAAGTACAACATTGCACTCTAGTGGGGAGTCGGTGGAACTACAAACATACGTTCCAAAGAAATCCATCACAAAGCCTTTCTACAGCTGAGCATCTCTCTCTTCAGCAGTGTCAGCTAAAACAGCAGCCCAAAAAGGCTGAAGGCCAGGCCACGTCATTGGGTTTGTGATTGTAGATAACTAGATATGGGACAGGGATCTGAGGGAGGGTGGAGCATAACCCTAACCCAAAATTTAGATTTTTGCAATCAAATTAACTAACCATAAATTGATCACAGGCCTAGCGAAAGACATATCATAGTGGCACAAGAGTTTCTTTACTCATTCTCAATAAACTGAGCCGAACTGTCTCTGTCTGGATAATGTGGTTCATGTCATCATAACGGAAAAAGGAAAGTTGCACTCACAGTCTCCGGCAACAAACTGTCCCACGGCTGAGGAGCTTCCACCACCTGTCTCCATGAACTGCACCTCAGACACGATGATGTTGTCCTCCAGGACAGTGCCACAGGTCATGCAGACGGCATCACCGCGGGCCTGGTCCACATCGATGTCTGTGCCCCCACAGTTCTTACACACCTTGGAGCTCATGGTCAGATTTGCTTACACCTCACAGCCTGGGGAGCAGAGACAAGGGGATAAGTCTTATATGTGGATGACATTGTAGACATATTGGTGGAGTTCACACCAGTACAGATATGACTATACAAATTTATTAAAAAAAATAATAATAATAATAAATGTAAAAAAAAAAAAAAAACATCATTAGTTTGATCATAATGTTATCACAGCACTAAGAGTGCACGTCATGTTTGGAATAATTTCAAATAACTACCGATGATATTGGAGAAATGCCTGAGGTTACCAGCAGTACCTCGATTGCTGGTCTGCAATAAACACTAGTAGGCGTAGTATGTTGTTGCACGAACCTGCACCGGCGCCTTTCAGGCTAATACCCCACCACAGTGCACCGACCCTGCTACGTGGCAATGGTTAGCAATCTAGACACCATTCCATGGTGGTCCCACCGTCAACGTTTTTTATGTTCCCGCCGTCAATAATTGTATTTCTGATCTGATTTCTAAGTACTTCTGCAAGTAAAGCGTACCGGTGGTTTGCTATGGGCTAGCTAAGTAGCTCAAAAACAAACAAACCTGGTTACCGCAATGAATGGGATCTACTGCTGTCACTAGCGACGTGACACCTGGCTACCACACAAACACAGAGCACTATCTGCTACCAGGGACATTGACAGTGTCCGTGAATGAAACAACATGATATATTCATCATATATTCATATATTAAAGGAAAAATACTGGACAATACGCACCGACAAAGTACAACACCAAGAGACTTGCTGGTGGCTTTATGGCTAGCTAGCTAGCTAGTAGCAGCAACTTTCCCGAGCACAATTCCAAGCGCGTGTCAGCTTCGCACGAGCCCTCTGAATAGATTTGAATGGGTTGTACTCGAGTCAGCTGTATTTTCACATATATCACCTACCTACATATTTTGTAATTTGCCATCTAGACAGCATATTGTTTACTGACAAGCCATGACCATTTAGCTACCATGTAATTCCTGATCACGCCTCACCACCCAACATGTGCGTTTTCATGCTTGGGAGATGGATGAGCTCACGTGATTCTCGAGGGTGATACACCCTGGTCATGACCGTTCACTATCCATTAGCTATTGAAACACGTACTGTAAAAGTTTCGTTTCGTGCCTAAGACGTGATATTTGATTACGTGCGACACATAATATACAATTACTAACAATACAACATCTAAAAATAAAATATATCCCGAATTGGTTACACCAAACATCCCCATTTCACATGATAGCGACCTCTGTCCAAGGTATCTCCCTGCGTCACTGAGTGCAACCGACTGAACTTCAGACGCCAAAGAATGGTGACACATATTGTTACGAGTGATCTAAATTGCTGATTACCAAAATCATCATGGTGTCAACAGGGTTGTTTCAAACACACCACAAAACAGTGATGGCAATTAAAATAAATTCAGGAATGCACATAGTAACAAACACTTGCTTTTATTCAGCAAGTTTATTTATTTGACTCAAAACAGAAAGTGACATTTTCAGCACATACAAACAGAAACTGGGACAGCATTACTGTGGGACAATAACTGGAGACCATAAAGTGCAGCATTACAAATAATTGCTGTGTGAAATTGACAATGCTATCAAGTGCAAAACTCCCAATTTCAAACCATATGTGAACACTGAATGTAGATTACAGTGGGAAGTGAGTCCAGACATGAACATAGTGCTGCATCATACAACAATGGTTTCAATGTCCAGCATCAGGGCAATACAAATATGCAATACAGCATAGAAAAATTGTAGTGCATCTCAGACATGATCCTTGTGAATTAAGCAAGAATTACCAAAGGTCCTCCAAGTGAATAGCCACACACTCATGCCATTTTTACACAAAAATGCCTCACAAACACATCCAGCAAACACCATGTCAACATGCCTCTTACCAAATCAATCTTTACCCATAAGGGGAGATCACTGACTACTGTCACCTATACATTGGCAGGGAAATGCCCACAAGTCACTGTTCTGACAATGCAAAGAAATTATAATACATATCAAAATTACAGATTTGGTCATTAATAGAATCAGGTCCAAAGTATTTATTTGGTATGTAACTGAAGCATCATGAGTAAAATCCAACAAAAAAAAGGAATCAAGTGGTGCATCAAACTTCATTTTGTACCCTTAATTGAGGCCTAGTTGGTCGGGGTTGTGGCTGAGCAATTCATTCATTAAAAGCAAACAAAATCTCTAAACATGACAACAAAATGATTACATCATCTTATAGTGTAGGAAAAACAATGTATACAAGTGCTACAAAAACGATAGTAAATACTTCAGCAGTAAAAAGTACGTAAGTACACAGCGTTTTGTGTTAAAATAGGAATATTTAACAAAATAGTTCATACAAAAATGCAATACATGGGACTACATTTAAAGCATTTAGTAAACTGTGTGTGTACATATATGTATATTTCACTTGAATCAGTGAATAATCTGTAAATCCCTTAGTCACGATGGCCTAAGGGCTTGCCTGCAAACACTTCATAGACAGAATGTACTGTACAAAGACACTTCACCTGAACCATGTGTCACAGATGCTTTTCAGGTCTTTTGTCAATAGTCGAGAATGGTTATTCCATGTGTCTATCTATGATAGAATTACATGGGCCAGTGGCCAAATAGTTCAAGTGAAGTGTGACTAAATGTACGGTAAGCATTTAGAGATGGTGTGAGACTGAGGGGTTGGAAACACTTGGGTCTATGCTCGCGTTCTTTCTCTCTCCATGGCTGTCTTAGCCGGGTCACTGGTCCTGGTCACTGGTCTGTCTCACTGGTCCGGTTCACTGGTCTGTCTCACTGGTCCCGAGCTTCATACAGCAGTTTGGCAGCCTATCAAGGGACAGATATGGAAGAGTGACTTTGAGAATGTCCCGGTACATCAGGAACAGTATACACATCTTCTTAGCCATATATTGTATATTATACTTACTCACATGCAAATCAAATTACCCCACCTACAGCCCTATAACAACAACACTACCATGTACACAAACAAACACACACACTTATTAATATGATATACCTTGTGCATGGCAGCTAGCCATGAGGAGGCGATCTTCTTGTCTTCTGCGGCCTCCATCCGTAGCTGCTGGGGGTCCTGAGAGCCCATGGGTTTGTAGTGGAGCAGCATGCCACTGGCCCGGGAGTTTCCCCCTGTTCAATGGTACACACACAGGCAAGGTAAGAGCACACCACCCAGAGAGGACTCAGTAGGCTCCCTCTAACCAAAACTAGTATTATACCCCTGTATGTTTCACTTTGAAGATTTACTATATATTTTTTTGGTTTGTTTTTGTTTATACTGCCCAATACTTTCTTTGGCAAAGACACATGGTGAAGGGTGAAATGTTCACTATATACAGAACAGGATAGTGCATGGCACAATCATAACATGCAAGTGTCTCTTCAGTATTAAACAATGGTGCATGCTACAAATGGCAATGAACAAATCTATAGCAACTACTGAATGAGAAAATGAGAAGCACCGCACACAAAAGGACAGGCCGACACAAACACAATATTTCCTCTTCTGAGGCTACAAACTGGTCATAGGCAAAGAGTGGACACTGGACAGGGTCCAAGTCTGGGTCAACAATCTCACACAGTTACCATGGAGCATGCATGTGGGGCTTTGACAGTCTTCGATCTACCACTGATATCTAATGGGTATGGATAAATGAGGGGTCCTCATTACAAACAAGGACACAAGCAGGCAGATGAACTGAAGGTGGGAAGTAATAAGAAAAAGTGAGAAACTAAGCAGATTACGAGCGCTAACCTTCAGAGATATACTGACTGTCCAGCAGACTGGTGTAAGTGTGAATGTCATTCTCTAAGCCCAAAAGGAGAAGGGCCACCCAGAGTCAAGAGTGAAAGAGGGAAAGAGTGTTAATATTAAAACAGAGGAAACAGTTGCATTACTACCCAAGTAACAGCCAAATGTCCTTACTACTTACCATGCTGTTAGATCATTTAGGGGTTTAAAAATCAATACAATACAGAGACAAAGTCATTAGAATTTCCAGCACAGAGGACATATTATCATACTTCAGTTCAAAGAAGAGCTAGAGTTATTTCATCCACCCACAGGAAACTTTAATGGATCGTGATCAATGAGCTCTCAGCAGCCTGCGCTCACGCTCCTGGATTATCATTTTGCCCTTTGTACTGAGAGATAGGGCCAGATCACGTCAATAAACAGAGCAAATCCTATCCAGAGCCTTACCTTCTGGGGTGGATCCCTCTGTCAGCACCTGCATACTGGAGATCCGAGACAGCTCCACCTCAAAATGGCTCTCCCCATCTAAGAAGAGATACCTGAGTAGAGAGGGAGCAAGAGAGACAGAGACAGAGGGACAGAGAGGGACAGAGAGGGAGAAAAAGGGTGAGACCCAAAGCAAAGCACTAAAAGTATTTCATATGGATGAATGGCCTTCGCTAAAGTAACTTCCTTTCTACAGTAAGACAGTGACCTGGGGAGTGTCCATCCTAGATACTTCCCCTCTGTGTTTGCGAGGTGAAGAGAGAGAAAGTGTGCAATTTAAAACTCACAGTACCTGTGGTTGTTGGAGAGGCGACACATCATGGTCTCAGATTTCTCTGATGTGCCCAATGTGACAATAAATGAACCACCTGAGTTGCAGAGAAGTGATATTACCAGTCCAGTAACAATTAACCATGACTATTACAGAGCTCACAGATGAACTACACGCACATACCATCAGCTACCTCACAGCATTCCTGGTGATGCTACACAGATATTGATACCATGACACCATTAGTCCAACAGGCTCCAAGCCTTACACTGCAGCCCCCTCCCACCATTGCAGCCCCCTCCCACCATCACAGCCATCTCTAGCCCTGGGGCTCACCATGCTGCTAATGCATTTTTCATTAAAGGCCTGGATGAGTGACGAAGAATGGAGATCTCTATTTATAACCAGGCCAGGCCGCACCAACACACTCTACTAGCCAGGCTTGAGCAGAGAGGGGTGGGAGGATGAGCAGAGTAGCTGCACCTCAGGCCTTACCCTGACCAATGCCAACACACAGAGCTGCTAACATTGGCTGGTTTGTGCTTTCGAGCACTTCAACGATTAATTCATTCCTCTGAACTCACCTGCCATGAGCACTTTCAGCTGTTTGTCATAGAACTCCATCTCCTTCTGGGAGACTAAGCCGCACTCTCCGCATTGCCGGACCGGGTCAACAAAACACATCCGGGGCAGAGCAACCTTCTTACTACAGCACTTATCGCAGAAACACTTCCCGCACCGCCGACAGTGGTGCTGCAAGACAGGGGAAAGAGAAGAGTTATGAGAGAAAAGCCCCCACAATCATTTCAGACGTCGTAACTTTGCAAAGGAATGTTATGGCACAATAAACGTTTGGTTCCACTTCCACTCGTCGACTTAAGTCAGGCGTCCCTCCATGCTACGTCACATGTTACTGATGGGCCAACATTTTCTGTGTGATGGGTACGGCAAGTCAAACCTTTCTTGTGATGAAATCGAATTTTCCGTCACACTGCATACATCTTGGGCACTGAAAGAGGAAAAGGACATTGCACAATGCATAACTGGTTCACTCAAAAGCGGTTGGACAGGATACGAAGAGCTGCATCACATGAGTTGCATTACAGAAAGACTTTCCATCAACACACCCAGAAGACTGAAACTACCAACATAGGCCGAATACAACCTGAAGAAAATAATGTTCCTGTTCACAAACACCTTAAGGTTTTAACTGTAACCTTTCAAACCAACATGGGTGCAGAGGCAGTGAGATGTGACACTGCTTGGGAAGATTACTTATTGTTGATCACATACACATGCCCATTCCCCATATGCACGCACGCACACACACACACACACACACACACACACACACACACACACACACACACACACACACACACACACACACACACACACACACACACACACACACACGTTTATATTATTTACATTAACATTCCATGGCTAAGATATCCATGGCTAACACACACACGTTATCTCATTGAAATTCCTTTGTTACAGTTCTTTGCATCTCTTTTCCCCTCTCCACCTGACTTGTGCACCCAATAACTAACATCAGCCAGGATCAACAGAGTGCTTCCATGTGACAGCAAAACTTCTGTATTTTGATAGAGATAAATAGAGACTGCTCGAAGTGAGACAACAGTTAGCTGGTTAGCCAGCACTGACAGCTAGCTCATCACGCCAGTGGAGTGACAACGTGACGTGCCATGGCTCGCGCACTGGCAGGCAGGATAGCTAGCTACGAGGTACCGTGAAGCTTTGCTGTAACAGTGGATGGCGATATTCTTGCTATATCAGCTATTACTTTTGTATATGTAGGTGTGAAGCCGCTTAGAATGCATTGAAATGAGTAGCTAGCCAGCCACACATACAGCTGAGCTAGTAGCAGCAGCAAATGCAACGCCCAATCCGGGGGCCAAGTCCCTACCGTTGCTTGTCAGACTGGCTTGAGATTTCGCCATCTGTGTCGTGCTTTCACCAACAACACTCACCTCTTTGTCCGGGACCCACTGTGGTTCGTCTAACGAAAAGGGACTGTTAAATGCTCCGTTCTCAGGGACCATTCGTAGTCCACTGGGGCTTCGGACTAATTTCTTGCCATCAGGCACTGAAGACATTTTTCCACCAACAATTCTTCTCTTCGTCCATAAACTCCAAAACACGCCTATCGAATTGATTGACAGAGCCCTTGGCCAATAGAATTGCATGGAGTACAATTAAACGTCATGTGATGAACTGGAACAAACACAAAGTGAGGTTGTTTTGGTTTTCTGACACCACCCATTCGCTATGCAAGAGATACCACACAAAAGTTATTGCTCTCACGAAACTTCAAGAAAAAAATAGTCTCTCGACTTTCACATTGAAATGTATGGATGCTACAAACAAAAACATGTTGATGACTCTCCAATATCATGACACCCCTAATACATTTTGATGAGCTTCCCTCCATTTATGAAAACATCAAAATGTGTAAAGTGTTGCAACAAAGTAATGGATTCAGACATATAATTCAGGCGGATTGTAGAGAGTAAATAACTAATCCAGTGGGGGGCGCTAAGAGAACGTGCAGTGTCCTCTACGATTTGGCCTAAATAAATATCCTCATCCTCAAATATCTCATGCATTGAGTGCTCTGCTTAAATGCTAAATCATCACCAGACCAAATAAGTACAAGGGGGACCAACATTTTATCTTTTTTATTCATACCATTTTTACACCATACAATATTTTGCAGGACAAACACATCACCACAGTACAGGCAAAAAGGGGGATCCAGCTAATACAGCAGGCAGCCTACTGGGAGAGGGGCAGTTACCAATTGAGTCCGATCCTATTGCCAGTCTAGCCCAGGACATCCCGAAACATACACACACAAAACCGACCCACCCCTAAGTAGAGGGAGAAAAAAGTGCACTTTCAGAAATAAGGGAATGGACGGACAGTGGCTCTAGCTCCAGAGGCTGGTGCATTTACTGCTATCGAAACACCAACAACATGGCCATGTCATATCCAAGCAGTCCTTGCGGGGTCAGAGGGCAGAGTGTTTCACTACTTCAGGGCTAACCCTAACCCTTTTTCCATACGAAGCGGTGCACCATCTCAACAGTAACTCAAAGGATCACCGCTTATAGAATTACTAATTTACTCATGTAAGCACATTCATACATTCACTTCATCATACCCATCACAACTAAGACACAATAAACATCCTTCTTTAAAAGAAAGCAAAATTGGTCTGACAGTAATTGAAAAGACGGATGATTTCAAGACCTATACATTGTTGAGAGAGCAAAGCATTACTGGCCAGGTAGTTAAGGTGGTCATAACCACCTGGGTATGATAACATAGAAAATAGACTTTTCTCCCTGTACGCATGCTTCAATTATCAATATATTTTTTTTTATTTGTGGCAAGTTTTTACAATTTCACACCTGTGACCAGTAGTATAGTGGCAATGTGTAACAAAACCAGTCATAATTCAATGTTTGGTTATGGCTGTGGTACCTTTCCAGTTACTCTGGGTAGAGTTGGGCAAAACACATAAAACAGGTTGATGATTGACAGACTGATCAACAGTCAGTTGTGAGCTTTATACTCATAAAACATATAGGATATGTATACATTTTTTGCAGATATATTCTGTCCTGACAAGCGCAATTGACGTTGTAATAATGTGACCTAATAAGCGGGGAAAGTCAAATGCTTGATTAAAAATACATATTTGAAGAGGGAATTATGGTAAGATATAGGCTTTTGTTTTAGTTAGACATTTTCAACCGAATGTTTCATGCAATATCAAACAAAAGCATAACCTATTGCACATACCATACTTGCAGTGCAACCCCTTGGCAGAAGTTGTGTTCCATTTCACTGTTGCCAAATTCATTCTGCATAGAAAACCATTAGCATTAGCCGCCATATATTTTTAGCAAGCAAATATAAACTGCAATATATACCTCCTTGAAAATCGCTCACTCCTCCATGTTTCTTAGATCCTGTTACAGCTTAACATTGTTTTCATTAAAACATTCCCAGTTCTTTGCACTGTAAACCATCCAAGTGAGGGACTGATGGTGTCCTTGGGCCTACAGAATGCCTTCTGCAAATGTAACAGTTATTCTCCTTAGTCTAACACCATAACACAGACCACACAGTCTCAGGACAGGACAATCTCAGCCAACCATCTCCTCCAAGCCCCTATCAGGGTCAGTAGCATCAGGCTTACCACTAACACACATCTGACAGAGAAAAGAGACTGGGGTAGAGGTACAGTCATCACATGTAATTTGCCCTAATTAAGGCACACCCCGATGCTGACCACTGATTTGTAAGACTGTGGAATACCACATAAGTACGATCTTAATTTGGTAATAGCACATCAATAGCTACTGTATATTAAATCAATTTAATGATGGTATTTAAATCAAAGAGCACGTGAAAAAAACTACCCTTCAAATGATCCCAAATGGTCTTTACTTTTGTGTTGTATCACAAAAAGTAGTTATAGGCCTATTCAACTTGTATAGATAGTTGTAATGTTGTAACACACATTCAAACAAGTGGTATCCAACTTCCCTCACTTCATAATAAGTGTAAACTTATCTCTTGATTCATCATTCAGTAGAAGACGAGTAAACAATTTTCCACTCTAGACTGTGACAAAGTTTTTCTGCTATTACTGGAAATGGCATTTGATTGTAACAGGTTTGTAACAGGTTTGTAACAGGTAACAGGTTTGTGTTAAATAAGTTTAGTGTAGTCAGTGTCTTCCAAACCAGCCTCACTAGCTATCCTCTGCAACAGTCCTGAGAGAGTGATATACCTCATGTGCCAACACAACGCTCCTGCCAAATAACTTCAAATCTCTGTTCACTTGTAGTAACATCGTGTAACTATAGAAACAATTCCAAGGCCTCTACGGAGCCCCATGGAGCAGCATAACAAATTAAATAATAATTTACATAACGCAAATGTAAACATATACCGTATACAACCACACCTAGCTCTTCAATGAAAACACACAGGATATAATGATGGACGGAAAATGAGTGAGAGGGCGCGCGCACACACGCACACACACAAAAATATGGTAATCTCTCATATGGGCAGTCAACCACAATGCACGCACACACAGACACACAAACTCACAAACTGAACAAAAGTGTCCTTCATCATAATATACCATGTAGCACAATATATATGTTGATATAAAAAAAAAAAAAGAGCAAGAGAGAAAACATTGCAACAAACCACCCTCTAATAAAACCACTGACAGATGGAATTCAAAGTGCATTAACGACAATATTAAACTAATGCCATGTGTGCAGTGATCAGTTGGTTGTGTATGGTTTAGGACGGGTCGTGTGGCTGAAGGTATGTGGGTGATGTTGCGATTACTATCAGCTTTGTACATGGTAGCATGGGAGAGGAAGAAGGTCAACTCTGCAGCGGAGGCTGTCTTTGAAGGTTGAGGATGCCAGGATTCTGATTATCCCATAACCTCTGTCACCTCTCCTCATTCCGATGCAGACCTTCAATGCGCCAGGTCAGTATGGCTGGCACTCAGGTCACGACTTTTCCTCAGACGATTATTTCGCTCCTAGAGAAGGCGGCAGAGAGGAAATTGGGTTCAGAAATAGGATGAATTGATAATCTGAAGAGAGAAGAAAATCCGTAGACGCCTATGGTCCATGAAATATGAGACAAAATCTTTACATCCCATTATGGAGACAATATTGGAATTCCGCAGGCATATGGAATAAATGAACAGATATGAGGGGTTCATAGCCGACTGCTGTTTGAGTATTGGAAATGTGCCATAAAATTCAAATGAGATGAGACCGCAGAAATAGATCAAGTTGATAGATTGGTGGATGACACCGCAATCTGGGGCTCAGTGACAGTGATGAGTAGTGCAGACACTGATCTGTAATGTAATCTGGAGTAACACAGAAGGCAAGTCACCAGAACCAGCATCCCACCCTGAAGAATGGTCAGATGGGACACTCAATCAGATTTTTAATGGCTGTTGTTGATCACTCTCTTGTAGAACACCTGTGAAACTGCCTGAAAGAGGTTGTCCTCTCTGTCCTCTCCTACAATCTTCACATACTAGTTAAATAGTGAGCAACAGCAGTGAAAGTGTTAGTTCCTATCTATGTTGAACATCAGTTATTACCGTGATTTACCGAGGTTACCATGTGGATTAGTGAACACAATGGGGAAATAACATGTTAGTCTGTGAACCGTTGTGATGTTACTACACATAGTGGCCAGTTTCTGAGATGACGGACCGACGTTCCGGCTGGCTTGACCACTATCATGACCGAGTGGATGGATTGGGGAATTCAGTTGAGTTTGAATCCATGAATGGAAGATGTAGTAGAGCGCAGAGTGTGAAAGAAGGGAGGGAGGTAGAGAGAGCTCACAAAGGGGAGGAGGGTGAGGGAGAAGAGATTCAGAAAAGGTGGGGAAAGACTGAGGGACAGGAAAGATGAAGAGAGAAACAGTTGGGCTCCTTACTTGGTAGTGGTTTCCAGCAGCCTTGTCCGCCACGTTTAGAACACCCAGTGAGCTGGCTCGCTTCATGCTGCACCCAGAACAGTGACATGCAAGGAGATGTCAGTGAGGGCCAGGGTGAGAGGTCAAAGGGTCAGGGGTGAGGAGAGGGACATGTGCCCCATGGAGATGGTATGTGGGTTAATGACATTAATGACACAAACAGACACAGGTTAGTTTCACCAGACAATGCCATCACACAGCTATACACACGTAGCCAGTTCTACACGGTCTATTCAAATGTTTCATCAAACTGGAAGCACCCACACCCATTACATCTGCTGAGGTCACTGTGTAACAATGTGTTTGCAAGCACATCTCGGAGCTATTTCCAACTGTGCCTCTCTCCAATCAGTTATTCTGTCAATGCCACTATTTTCGTCATCCTATGAATAAGATGTAGAATAGAGAGTATAGAGCGTAAAGTTGTTGAGAGTGTGAACGAATAACTAGAGAAGTAAAAAATTATTGGTTAGTATTTCTGCCAAATCTGTATTAATTTACTCTGCCTCAAGGTAATGTTAATGTTGATAAGGATAATGTTGTACTGATCAGTAAAATTCAACTGTCATCTGTCCCCACTGAGTGAGCCATGGAGGTAGTTCATCACTGATCATAATGGGGTTAATTCATCATAGATGATGACCTCAAACGATCTCGCACAATAGGGAGAGGGGCACAGAGAGAGGAAGTTGTGTCAGAATACACAGATAATGTCAGTAAACAGATGAGGCATGCAGTACCCATTCACTTAGAAGAGTTTATTCATAAATAAAAGCACAACACAGCATAGATAGATGGATTAGAAATTCTAAAATAAAACAGGATGGCCATGCAGACAAAAATAACTTATGACACATACAATTTCACAATGAAATTGTGTTGAAAAATAAACTGCTCTAATAATATAAAATGTGCACTTGAAATAGTGTAAAAAAAAAAAAAAAGGCAAGAAAATACATAAAGTAAAACAAAAGTAAAAGGGTTTATTAGGCTGAAAAAGCAGACAGGCATTTCAAAGCAGACCATTAGTAGTATTTGGCAACCCAATGTTCTCTTATCTTCTCTCAATCTAGTCCTTCTACAAAGGCCAGATTGTTGATCCGATGTGATTGAGGGTACTCTGTGTAAACTCAGCAGGACTGTGAATGTGACCTTTTAAAAATAATTTATCACATGCAGCAGCTAGCCAACATGGTTGAGGCTCACGTCTAGACCATATTTGAGCATAAATACAGACTCTGGCATAGTAAACCCAAAAACTCATTGATCCTATTTATAAACATTACAAGCAGGAAAAAAGAGGGTTGTGGAGTGGTTGGAAACATAACATTTTCTCATCTATATCAATAGAAGTGTTAGCTATGGGCACCACAGTGTTAGCTGTGGTCATGTCTGTGTACATCTACACTGGACACATTGAGAATCAGCCCAACCCTCTCTGCCTGTCAGCTGGCGTTATGCTCTGTAGTAGGACCCCTGTTCTACCCCAGTGTGCCAGTGCCAGTCTGTGCCAGTCAGTGTGTGCCTGTGAGTGTGGCATTCAGAGCGTGTGCCAATGAAAGTGTGCAATGGCTGCTTGAACGTATTAGTGACAGTGTGTCAATCCCCTCTAGTTCATTAGTTGTGCAAAACAGGTCTCCAAAGTTACCCCAGAGTTAACCCACAGTACAGCAGAGCGATCCCTCCAACAGCAGAATGACCTTGTGTCATTTCTAGTCAGATTTTAAGATGAGCACACCAATCCAGTGGAAAGGAGGGGCCCCACCCATGGGGTCTCCTGTGCATGAGGAGTCATTGGGTCAGAGGTCAGTAGGGATAGTTACCCGGGGTTTTTGGGCTCACTGTCCCGTGCGCCCCCGCCGCCCTTCAGCTTGCGGACCAGTTTCTCGCTGCTGCGGCGAATAGAGGCGCGGAGTTTACTGAAGGAGCCGCTCCGCTTCAGAGAACCAGAACCATCCTGATGAGAGATCAAAGGGTTTCAGTCTCTCTCACACACACACACACACACACACACACACAAACACACAAAGAAAAATATGCATACGCACACGCACACACACATACCCACCCACATAGGGTCAAGTGCAGCCAGATCCAAGCACAACACCCACACAATTACAAATCTAGTTCAGCAAACTCTTCCAATAGACATCTGTCTGTGTACTGTATGTGGTGACCTATGTTTGTTGAGCGTGTGCTTGTTTCTGCCATGTGTATCTGATTAGACAGAAAATGTCAGCCTCATCAGTATGCTATTCAGAAATGCTCACAGTCAACCTATTCTAAAATGCTTAACGAGATCATGCTCGGAACACTTTGTTTTGGTGAAACACTCAGTGCCATGTGACCTCCTATAATTTATCTACTTTAACCAAATTTAAAAAAGCATCATAGAAGCATGCCTTCAGTGCCACATAGCTTTCTTTTTGTAATTCATGAAGAAATGTGGCACTAATAACTGCAATTGCAATCTTTGATCAGATCTCAGAGGATCTCTTGGACTCCTATTGACATCCCTGTTGCTTTGCCCCCCTGTTGCTTTGCCCCCCTGCCCCCCTGCCCCCCTGCCCGCACCACAACACAGTGGAGAGAGGGAGAAGAGGGGAGGAGGGGCACGTTACCACGGTCCCGGAGAGTCACTCTTTACCACCTCTACACCATCCACCGCAGGGTACAAAGATTTACACACACAAACACATCTCATTATCCGCCCCCCCTCCCACCTCACACACACACACACACACACAATTATCTACACACACACACACACACACCACCCCCCCCCCCCCCCCCCCACACACACACACACACACCCCCACCCACCCACCACAGAGGGAGCAAACAAAGAGGCTACAGGCAAAGATGTAGGTGAGCAAAGAGTTAAGTTTTATTAGAAGTTAAGAAAGACAAAAGATGCACAAACAGACAAGACACAGAGTAGATTAGTAGGAGTCATGAAGAGAAGACTGTCCAGTCTCAACACACTGCACAGAGCAAGGTGCATGTTTCCCTCCCTTTCAACCCTTTCAACCCTCTACCCTCCTGCCTCCCCCTCCCCCCTCCTTCATCTGTCTACATAGAGGAGTACACACCGGCTGCATTGTATTTGGATGTGCCCTCTTAATCATGGCATCACAAGACTTAAGTTTGACATCATAGTAACGGACCATAATGGAGCACAAGATCATACACTACTACAGCATACAAACTCTACAGGAGCCTAGAGGGGTCATAATGGTAATGGTGCTACGAGTGAGCATACGGTCATGCTAACACCTCATGGGATTTACAGCATGTCAGATCACTACGAGCAGAAGCTGTCCAGTAGGAGTCACAACTAGTAAATGCCGTAAGCAGCACGCACCATACAGAGAGATAGACTGAAGACCCCCCCCCCCTCCAGAGAGAGAGGGGCGTGGTGAAAACTACAGAGTAAAAGTACAGTGTTTAAGGACAGTGGGAAGTAAGGTTAAGAGAATAGTGTGGCAGAAGTCGCTTGGTTTTGTTCTCAGACACATAGCCCCCAGCCCCCCCCCCCCCACCCCGGTCCCAGTGACAGAGCGGATGAGAGGATAGGGGTTCTGGTTCGGCTCGGCCCAGCTGAAGAACACGAGAGCCCAGAGGAAGAGAGAGGGGACCAGAGCTGAGGAGAGGACACGACTGCGAAGCTGGAGGGGTAGGAGGCGAGGCGAGGCGAGGCGAGGCGTCCGTCATGCAGAAGACAAGTTTTAGAACCACAACAAGGCATCTGGAGTTATGCCTGCCAGTCAGACAGAGGTGGAGAGAGAGAGAGAGAGAGAGAGAGAGAGAGAGAGGCAGATACAGGAGGGAGAAAAGGGTATGGAGAGATGAAGAACAGTGTAAGGAGGTGAGGGTAGAGAGAAGAGGATACCCAAGGGGTCAGAATGCTGCAGCTTGCCAAACCATTTCCCCCGACAGAGACAGTGTTTCTCCAGGTTTTTCTCCAACTGTACAAGCTAATCAACGGTAGCTACAGCCAAGGAGTGGGTGAGGGGCAAATGGAGGCTAAGAAATAAATGGAAATGTGAGAGAGTAATAATACTCTTGGCCCTAATCCTTGACGACCTGTCAGCAATTGATGGATGAAGATGAGGGAATAAAAAGCAGCCTTAATAGCACTTCCATCAACCTATTATAGGCATTCCAACCCCTCATTAATACAGTCTCTCTCATTACAGCAACAGTAGAGTGGACTGGAATTAGTCTGCGTTTGGAGCTGCTGTTCTATTCCAATGACCCCAGATCTTAAATGGCTCAGATTTTTACAGGAGGACTATTACAATTCGAGCTGGCCAGTTAGACGGTCATTCTGGTCAATTTGGTAGGTGTGTCATAATGAAAAGCAAAGGAATATATGTGATGGATGCAACAGACACGCACCATTCATATGCGAAAACAATTACACTAATTCATGGAACAGCAAGCAATGTGACCATAATTCCGAAAATAAACCCATTTGGCCTCTACTGTGCACTGTCTGTCTATTCAACATGTCCTAGTTTGGCTTCTTATAATAAACCCAAGTCAATTCCCTGGACAAAGCCATGGGCCTTTTTCCACAATCCAGTTGAGATGGCCGAAGGCTCACTCATAGCCAAACAAAAGAAAGCTCAGGAAAACACAAAAGACAAAACAGATGGAAAAGAGGACTTATGTGGATGACACGATTTGTGAGGGTGGAAAACACTTTAACAAAGCAGAACTGGGGATGAGCGGAGAGGGGGGTGCTAATCTTCTAATCTTGGAGAGAAACTGTGTCTGTCTGGGGGAAGCATGTTAGCTTAGTTACAGTGCACACAAGTACGTATTATCATCAAGAGAGAAAGGAGACAACAAATTAGTACACCACAACAAACACAGGGACACGTAGACAGTAGCCGCGTGAGACCAGCCAAAGTACAAGGACAGACACAGGTTGGTTTAACCTCTATGAGTGCTGCCCCATTACTTTGGCTCCTAACACGCTGCCACTGAATGCAGGAGGAGACAGCAGTAGTAGGAGTCGTGAATCACAATTAGCATGAGTCTCTCCATGCTTACAAGTATGTCATGTGTGTCTGACAGAGGTTTTTCCATCTGTCCAGTTCACGCATACACATACTGTCCAAGTGAAGACCGGTACACAGGAGAGGCACACACAGTACAGTCAACACAACCCACACACATGAAGAGACACTGAAGATGTACAGTACAGAGCCCACAAGAGTCAGAGAGGTGAACAGGTCGATGGGTCATGGCGCTCACACAGGTAAACATACTGGACTGTAGGGTAGTACACTGTGAGTGTCTCGAGAGACAGAACCACAAGGATATTAAAATGTGACGGAGCCAAGTCTCCCTGAGCCGGGGCTGAGGGCAGGGGACTCACAGGAGGAGATGCTGATTGGTTGTCTTGGGCACTACGGCTACTGTTGCTACGGGCGGGCAAGACAGTTCTGAACAGCAGACTAGAGCAGAAGGTGTTTTGTGATTTGCAAACATACGCGCTGTGACCAAGAGGACTTTACCGCAGTAATTGGATAGAGAGAGTGGGAATAGCACAGAACAGTAAAACTACTGCATGAAAAGGATGTTAGTTATGTACAAAATAGAGTTTGCTGCAATCAAAGTGAAAGGATAGAACACACACTGTCTCTAAAATCGAGACACAGCAACTTGCTAAAGCAGTGGTCTGGGGAGTGGAAATCTATATCGTGAATATAGCTTTTTAACCAGCAGAAGCGTTCACTTGATGTTAAATTAGAACTACAAGCATCAGTGTAGACTAGAAGCATTAGTCTAGGTAGTAATTACAACAAAGTAGTCAGACAGTCAATCAGCATTATCAATCTATCAGTACAAACCATCTGGAATCATTTAATAGTTACCATTGAAATTATCACTGGCAACTCAGTCCCCATATGATGACTTAGAAACTAGACTAATTTAATTCACTTACTGTAGGAGCAAGTGAGTAAAAGATTTCTACTTTAAGGAATATCCTCCTTGACAGAAGCCACTGCTGAATACAAATTCCAAGTTTGAATAGCGAAAAAAGATGACCTGGATTTGTCAACTTGTCAGAGTTGATTAATAAAGAATGAATTTATAAATGTGTAGATAACAGTTTACAAACTACAGCAGACTATATATTCAAAATCAGATTATTATTAGCACTGAACAAATCCGAATGTGTCAAATGATATTCATCCAACCGTGGCTTCTCTCTAGGGGGATGGTTGAGGAGTGTTCCGGGCGGACCCCTGTGTTCTGGGCTGTGTACTGTACTTACCCCGTTCCACTCCACGCTCATACTCACTTCCTCTCCTCCGTCCGGGCCGCTCTCGTATTTGACCGTGTCAGAGACCAGACTCTCACGGCTCCGCTGCTTCTCCCGCGCCTCCGGCTCACTCAGAACCTCCGCCACACGCTGCTTATGCACTGTGTCCAGACCCTGGACACACAGATAGAGACACACACACACACACACACACACACACACACACACACACACACACACACACACACACACACACACACACACACACACAAATAGACGAGAGCTTATAAACTGTTTACAGCAGAAGAAGAGCAGGACATGCCACTGTTTACATTGCCAGTTAAAACAGCTGAACCAGTGATACTCCTACAGTACTGTGCACCTGTTTCATACGTATGACCCTGGCAAACCAATTATTCAAAAGAGGAGGAAAGGAACCTCCAGGACAATGAGCTGCAAACAGGAGTCTGCCCATTTCTTACAGTGATGCAGTACAGTTACTAAACTGTTTTGACGATCTACTGAATTCTGCCGCACTTTCACAACAGCCACCACTGTGCAAATCAGTGACCCCAAAATGGTTTGTTATTTGGGGCGGCAGCTGACGGTAAAAAAAATAAAAGCTGCCCCAGTAAGGATGCGCAGTCATCCCAGTGCCACCAGTTGCCGCACCTGTTTTCTGGAGCGCATGGCTGCCTCTTCCAGTGTCTCTGCAGCCTCAAATTTGCCCTGCCGCCTGTAGAGGGCGCCAAGGTTCTTCAGGGTGGTGGTCACTGTTGGGCTGAAGGCAGATGAAAAACATTGGAGTCAAGACTGGCATAGCAGACTTATACACATGCATCTAATCAAGTACAGACTTACTGCCCTGGATAGAGGCCACCTATGACTCAACCCTCACCTGTCTACTTTACAGGCCTTGTACCAGCCTCCATACTCTCCAAAGGAGGAGCCATCCTTCTGTTTTCCCTAGAGAAAAAAAAAATAGAATCACATCCATCGGTTTATGGGAAAAGACTTCAAAACACCGCAGACATGGTATTTAAGTAATGGCCAACAAATTCCAATTAAGTCTGATCAAATGACATGAAATGAGATCCGTATTAAAGCAAAATGAAAAGAAGAAATTACCATGTCAGGCATCTTTAATCCAACCCAAAATACACATGACTTAAAGTGGTGGGAATTTAGAGATTAGAGTTGGTCATGATCTCTTCACCAGCCCGACTTAACCGATAAACCTTTAATACCATGACTGAAAAACTTTCCCCCTTCAGATGTGAAAGTTCGGTCACAGCATCAGCAATGACTTAATCCAGGGTTTATCCCCTTGAAACTAGACCCTCCATCTCACATAAACACACACACAGACACACACACACACACACTCACCTTGCTCAGTTCCTCCCTCTCCTCTGCATGCATCCATATGGGTTTGTTTTCATCTACAGAGTCAGAGATACAGTAGGCAGATCATCAGACAGAGACACGAACAGACCATGAAAAGATATTGACTTGATATTGGCTGACATTCAGACCGACAGGCACGCAGGCATCAGGGGTGCTCTAAGTGCATAGTCTGGTCTGGCTCCCAGCATCGGAGCATTCAACCGAAAGGTCAGTGATGTATTCAGGAGCATTTCCACACAAATTATGACAGCTGACTGAAAACATTAACCTTTACATCAAATGACTGATGATACTTGGTTTGAAGAGTGAGTGTGTGTGTGTGTGTGTGTGTGTGTGTGTCTTACCGTCTACAGAGCCAAACTCCCTCTCATGTGCGCGGGTGAGGATCTCTTTGTACAGAGTTTCAGCCTGCTTGAACTTCCCCTGCTTCAGGTAACAGGATGCCTGGGAGAAGGACAGACAAACAGACAGAGTAACCTTGTTGATGCTAGTTCCAAAACCAAAAAATGGCCACAAACTCAAAACTATCCTCTCCTTCATGCCCGTGGTGTTCGGATTAGAGAGTGTGCTATTGAGCCAGCATGCATGGGCCATCTCACCAGGTTGTTCTTGGTCTTGGCCACATTGGGGTCATCAGGGCCCAGTTTGGTCTGGTAGATCTCCAGGGCGCGTTGGTAGTAGTACTCCACCTCCTCGTACTTGCCCTGGTTCTGGCAGAGCAGGGCCAGGTTGTTCAGCTGCTTGGCCACATCCGGGTGGTCTTTACCTAGGACCTGCGGGCGAGAGGGGGGGACGTGGAGGGGCCGCATTCAGATAACGCTAGTATAAGCAAAGCAATACAGCCATAATGGGACACGCTGAGCAGACAGCCTCAAAGCAAGAAGACGAAAAGGAGCCTATCATTTTTTTTTATTCAATTCAAAGAGAAATATAAGCTCTCCTATGTGCTGGAGGGGCTTAAGGCCATTAGAGTGGAGGGTGAAGTCAGAGCTGCAGGAGCAGGCTCATTAAAGACTCACTGAGGAGAGCTGTACTGAGGGTTAGTTCAGAGTGATTCTGACTGTATGAGAGAGAGAGAGAGGGAGAGAGAGAGAGAGAGAGAGAGAGGGGAGAGAGAGAGGGGAGAGAGAGAGGGAGAGAGAGGAGAGAGAGGGGAGAGAGAGAGAGGGGGAGAGAGAGAGGGAGAGAGAGAGGGGAGAGAGAGAGGGGGAGAGAGGGGAGAGAGGGAGAGAGAGGGAGAGAGAGAGGAGAGAGAGAGGGAGAGAGAGGGGGAGAGAGAGGGAGAGAGAGAGAGGGGAGAGACACAGACACACACACACACACACACACACACACACACACACAGACACACACACACACACACACACACACACAGTCTGAGAGGCTCTCTGCTTGTTAGCAGGCTGACAGACTGATTAGCCCCTCTGTGATTGAGAGGCTCAGTTTGAATAATCAATAGCTACTGTACAGAATGTGGATTTCAAAGCTACTTGTTAATATGATGTTAGGTCTATAAGTCTCTCACTCCCGACCGGTTTACTGTAAACATTGCCAGGAAAGGATTTGGGCAAGGGAAACAAGGCTGCAAGGTCTGGGGGATATTGATTGAGGTATATTGATAAGAGTAATGCTTTAGAGGCCAGTGCACTGCCTGTAACTGGAGAGTTCTTAAAGGAGATGCCCTCCTCCTCCTCCTCCTCCTCCTCCTAATCTTCATCCCTGGGGATAAACCAGGGACTGAAACAGCTTGCACACGGGGAGGAAAGTACAGCACTTGGTATAAAAAGAGAACTGCAGCAAAAACTTCCGATTCAGCAACTCTGGTCTTTTTCCACCGCCTATCCGCGAAAGCTGGGTGGCAAATCTTTCAGCTTAAGTGAGAGCTTTATCATTCAAGTTTAAGAAAAGGAGCATATAAATAAAATGTCTCAGCTGTCTTTAAGCTCTCTGCTCTCTGCCACTGAGGGAGCTGACTCATTCTTAGCACAGAGGGAGAGAGTGAGGGGGAGAAGTACAAAAAGAGAGAGCAAGAAAAAGAGGAAGTGACACAGAAACAGAGAGAGATAAATAGAGAGACTGCACTATGCATTTCTAGGATCGCTGAGCAACTTTAGAAGCATCCCATTACATTGTAGCCAAAAATAATGAAACCTCCCAGGACTTCTCTCTCTCCAAAGTCACAGTTCGTCTTTGAACAACAGAAACCTATGGGGACGGTTGAGAATGTGGGGTGGGGGGTGGGGGAGAGGGGGGGGGGGCTGAATCCAGGGCGGGCATACAGGAGAAGTTTATAAAGTGAGTTAGTTTGACTATGAGAGAACTTATGAAAGAAAAGCAAGATCTACTCGGTGAATAGCAGACAAACTGCAGGCTTCTGCATTCCATACCCACAATCCCTTGCGGTGACTTATACCCTCTGACCCACCTTCTCCCGGATCTCCAGAGCCCTCTTACACAGTGGCTCCGCCTCCTTGTACTTCCCCCGTTTCCCGTAGAGCACGGCCAGGTTGTTGAGAGTGGCAGCCACCTGAAAGACGCGCACACACATTAGCAAAAATATAACAGACAAGTTTGAGACAATCTCAATCATCTGTGCCCAGTGTGTGACCGCAAGACTCAACCACAGCAGCAGAGTGCAATTGAGGAAGACAAACAGCGGAAAAACAGGAAGTGATTACTGGGCTATAATTACATCCCAATCAGCAGGATGAATCTCCCACCAAGTGCACTCAGGATCACAACAGAGACCCCACAGGGTTCATTGACACATGATCTGTGATTCAGACTGGCGTCTGGTGCCCACGTGTGACAGACAGGGGAGAGGGAGGGGTTTTTGGGGGGGAACAGGCAGCCTAACCTCTGCTCTGCACTGAGGGGAGCGGATGTCCGAGGACGGTGGACACAAGCCTGTTGGGATCGACACGGTAAGCAGACCTGTCTAGTTAGTTTCGTGATGAGAGACACGGGTTCATGAGAAAACAGACTTACAGCTGGATGGTCCCTGCCCAGAGTCTTCTCCCTGATGGCCAGAGCGTCATTCAGCAGGTTGGCTGCCTCTTTGTATTTGTTCTGGTCCCTGAGAGAGAGAGGGAGAGAGAGAGAGAGATGAGCCCTTGAGCATGTTTCTGCGGTTACTCCAACAATGAGGTCTGTAACAGAGGTTTCTCAGCGACAATGCCGGTGACCCTGGTTTGACAACACTGGTCATTGTAACCATGGTTTCTCCACAATGGGGACTGTTATTGTGGTCCCTCTGTACATAGTTGGCATTTTTGCCCAACACCACCCTTTCCATTAAGATTGAGAATACCTTCTATTGCAGGCTGAAGGAAGGAAGGAAGCCTACTCCCTACTTCACCTACACTCAATACCAACTAACCACCACCACCACCTCCAGGACTGACCTGTAGACCAGGGCCAGGATGTTGAGCATGGTGGCCACGTCTGGGTGGTCGTGCCCGGAGGTCTTCTCCAGGTCCTCCAGGGCCTGCTTGCAGAGAGGCACGGCCACCTCGTACCTCCCCTGGGAGGCGTACTGGATCACCAGGTTGTGGAGGGTCCTCAGGCGGGCCGGGATCTCATAGCCTCCCTGCTGGGCTGCTGCTGCCGCTGCACTGCTGAGGGGCTGCTGGACTGGAGAGAGAGAGATGGAGGGGAGGGGGGGGTCGACATTACAGACTATACTAACGTCTGGAATTCACTCCTACACACACATCCTTACTGCTGGAGTGGAGAAAACTGAGACTCTGTACTGATACACACCGTGTGTGTTTTGGACAGGTCAGGAAACCACCAAAATCCCTCCCTCATACAGTGCTGAGAGTGTGTGGGCGTGTGTGCGTGTGTGTGTGTGTGTGTGTGTGTGGTGTGCTGTGGGTGGGTGGGTGAGAGTGTGTGTGTGTGGGTGTGTGTGTGTGTATGTGTGTGTGTGGGTGTGTGCAGGCATAAGAGAGAGGTCAGAAAACCACCTGATTGGGTTCGTCATGAAAAGGGTTGAAGCTCTATATTTACAGTGAAGGAGGGCCAGCAGGCTGATGCAGGAGTGGTCCTCTACAGTAATAACACTAGTCTCCACCACACAGGAAGTGCCGGGAAACGTCTAACCCAGGAGGAGTGCCAGGTGTTCAAGCGGCTAATGCCAGAGTGTAGAATCCTACGGACACGCAAGGAAATGCCACAGATATTGGCTCAGAATGTGAAATGTGAGACACTGAAGATCAATCGCGGTAAAAAAAGGGAAGGGGGCACTTGCAAGGTGTATTCCAAGGTCGAAGCTAGATTCTTAATTCAATACAGATGAACGGACGACAACAAAAGCCTCCTAATCAGACTAAAAAGCCGATCACCACCGATAACCGACAGGCTTCTGAAACATAACAGCATTTCAGGGAGGCGGCTGTGCTGGAAGCAGAGGAGTATAATCCACTTCAGTGCAAGGCGAGCCCGGGATCCTCTCAAACAGAGCCGAGTCTCAGCCAGTTCTTTTTCACGAGGCGAGAGGATTAATGTGAGCACGCTCAGTCAGGAGCGGCAGTATTTGATGATGCGTCCCTCCCCCGCGCCCTGGAGAGCTTCCTGCTACACCACCCACACGTCCCTTTGATTCTGTCTTTGCCTCTCTCTCTCCTTTCTGTTTGTTTCCTCAGAGTGTGCTAATTAACCCGACAGAAGGTCGGCTTTAAATAAAATAATAAAGCATAATGCAAACAAAACAAAGGAATAGATAGATCTAGAGCATCTCTCTCCCCCTTCCTCCTTCACATCGTTATCTGCATACTCATTAGCTCACTGCGGTAGAGCAATTACTGGAAATGTATCCTTCTAAATCACTGCAATATCTCACTAATGTAGTTTGCCGAGGCCTCTTATTTAATTAGCAATAATTGCTCCTTTATCGGATCATTATATATACAGTATTGTATTTATACAATAGGAGTAGGACCCCTTAATTATTTAAGTTTAAACATTTTGTCTGTAAATGTTGCTGCTCTGTGGGGAGGAGGGTGTCCCTCCTTCCCTATTCCTCCCTGGTTGATGGTTTGGTTGTTTGAGTGCACCCTGTATGCCAGTGTGATCTGGTTCACTGAGTCCATTTCCATTTGGCCCGCTTCCAGACTCAACTAGCTCTGTCTGATGGCACTTTAAAGCTCACAGTGTTTGATGCCGAGTTGAATGTTGAGGGACCACCCCACACAAGGCAGGGAACACAAGTGGGGGAAAAAAGATAATAAGGAAAGAGAGATGAGGAAAGACAAATGGGAGGACAAGGTGAGTGTGTGTGTGTGTGTGTGTGTGTGTGTGTGTGTGTGAGTGAGTGTGAGTGTGTGTGTGTGGTAGGGATTGTGAAAGTACAGAGGAGACGGAGAGAAGCACAGGGCTCTGTGACGGCCTGAGAGGGACATGGGAGACTCACTGCCAGGGGGTTGGTCATCCTGGTCATCTGGGAAGAGGTCATCAAGAGTCTCTTTACTGCAGTCAGAGTCCTTCTCCTCCTAAAACAGGAAAAGAGGGGGAGAGAGAAAGAGAAATAGAGAGAAAGAAAGAAAGAGAGAGAGAGAGAGAGAGAGAGAGAGAGAGAGAGACAGAAAGAAAGAGAGAGAGAGAGAGAGAGAAAGAAAGAGAGAGAGAGAGAGAGAAAGAGAGGGGGACAAAAGGAAGTTGTCATTCAGAGTCAACCCAGCAGGTGTGGTGAGGTGGTGCCTGTTGTTGTTGTTGTTGGTGACACATAAACGGTGACTCACAGAGGGGGACAGGTCCTCGTCATACTTCTTCAGCTGGTTCATGAACTCTAGATGCTTCTTCTCCTCCTCCAGCTGCGCCACACTCTGTTCGCTTTTCTGCAGTTTCTGCTGGGTGCCCGCCAGCTCATCCCTCAGCCACTGGTTCTCCTGGCACAGCCGCCTCACCTGGGCACGCAGCTTCTGCTTCTCGGACTCCACCGAGCTCAGGTGCCCAGACAGAGCCATCATCACCTGGGCGAAACACGCAGCAAGGCCAGGGGAGGGGTGGGGGAGGGGGGAGGGGGGAGGGGTAAGGCAAGGGGCAAGTGGGTGAGGAAGAACACTGGTCATGAATAATGTATGGGAATAAGCTATTTTACTGCTATTCATTCAAGCAGGTGCATTTGGATAGTCCATCACGCCAACTTATCTAAGGGATGATTGGATAGATATTTAGAGGACTCTCAGAGATGAGTACTGACCTGTGCCTCTCCCAGCCCCAGATCCAGCATCTCCATAGACTTGCGAATCATGTGGGACTTCTCCTCCACCAGGACCCCCTCCTCGTCCTGCTTCAGGCATCGCAGCGTGCCCAGCAGACCCTCCAGGATGGAGTGGTGCTCCTGCTTCAGGGCCTCCAGGCCCTGGATCACCTGCTTGGTCCTGGAGATGATCTCATCCTGGGACAGCTTCTCACCAGGGTCCTCTTCCTCCTTCACCAACACCATGGTGGACATGTTCTCACGCATCCTACAGGGGCAGGGAAGGAGAGGAGAGAGATGTGTTTATTGAGAGTTAAATGCATCAACATCCCATTTCATGTTTTTTGTCGGGGACCATGTACTGTACAACATTTTGCTAGAAGTTTCATCTGTAGTCCCTGGGCAGGAAACAATCAATACAACACTACAATATAACATTATAAAAGAAAATACCAATGTACAAATATTCAACAAGAGAAAATATAATGATAATTTTACATCAGAGTTTAAAATGTCCCTTGGTCCTATGTGGCAGTTGAAATCGGATTTTGCCAAATTTTCTTTCCTATAGGCAAGACCAAAGCATTAAGCAAAATCTCTACCTGTTTATTTAGCCTATCTTAGTCAACAGCACCAGTATCTGGTTACTGCCGGATCCGGGTTTATCTACAGCTTGAATCAATATACTCCTTAGTGTGTGTGAATGTGTGCACATACTGTATGTGTGTCTGCTTTCGATAAGACGGCTCGCATAAAACACACGCTTATCAGCCAAAGACACACAGGCAGGGGTTTTAGTACTGAAGACAGAGAGACCTTGATGTTGATACGTGGAGGAGAGAGAGAGAGAGAGAGTGTAGTGATGGTCTTGGGAATGTATTTGAAGACCAAAACAGCTGTGGACTGTTTTGAGGATATAGATAAGGCCTGACAGTAGTGAGTCTGTGCCACAACGTTTGCCAGAGTCAGACTGACACTGCCAGTTCCTGGTGAAGGAACTCTTTGAAACCCTCAGCACAATTCTGAATGTCTGGCATGTAGGATTGCTCTTTTCCCTGCTTCTCCCCTCGACGACTTCCTCATTCTTTCACTTCGTCTCATCTCTCCCTTCCTGACTTTCTCTTTGGCTGTTTATTCATTAGCTACTCCTGACGGACGTAAGAGGATTAGGTTGGACCAGAGGCCTCGGCATAGTACACACACACACAAGCAGGCTGCATAGTAAATCTCTGTATGCACATGAGGCCAATCGAAAGAATGTGCCCCACTCTCCCTCTGCTCTCTGAATGGCCATTTTAGCCATGGTCAATACCCCTCAATGTACAGTGTAGCCGAGGGTAAGCTTCATATTTCTGAGAAAACAGAGATATTTTATGGCATCGTCGTAGATGGCTCCCAAAGGTTTATAAAGCATCGGTCCTTGACGTTGCTATGATACAAGCCGTTAGGCAAGCCTGCCTGTCTTCCCTGAAGATACAGGCAACTCCACATTAACAGAACGAAGCTGTGACTCCATTGTTCACCAAACATATGCCAAGTAAAATCCCTTGATAGCAAGGTTTAACAAACTATACGACTCTACAGTATGCACAATGTTTGGTAACGGGATAATCATGCCTTTTTCTTCATTATACCAAAAATAAATAGGCTACACTTAGGCTACAGAATAAAAATAAATAAAAATACAAGTAGGTCTGTGTCAAGTATAGACACACACAGAGACAATCTGCTCCTAGCTTGCCTCAGAGATAGCCTCTGCAAATGAAAATGTTCTTTATTGTCTGCAACCAGTGTGAGAAGGATCCTAAGAATCTGTCTTATGGACACCACCCTAGATGTGTCAGTGCGCTCTTTAATGATGAAGACAAATCCCTTACTGTCCTTTGTAGGAGTGCGCAACATGTATGTCATCATTCTCAATGGCAGTTACTTGCGCTACATATTTGTGTGATTCGCTGGCTTCGATTTCCCCACTGTACTCAACAACAATGAAGTCTCCATTTTGCACGAGAGCATGAGATGAGGGTGTTGATGGGGTGCTTGGTGAGGATGTTGATGCAGTGGTTTGTAACTACTACTGTATGATTTCCCATTGTTTTTCGACTGTCTCTGTGGAAGAAACCCTTGGGAACCCTTTTAAAGACCCATGTACAACTCATTTGGGTTCCATGTAGAAGCCTCTGTCAAAAGAGTTCTACATGGAACCAAATAAAATCCAAATGGGTTATTCCACAAGGACAGACGAATAACCGTTTTAGGTTCAGTACAACCTGTACAATAAGTGAATGTAGCCAATTCACTTTAGGGAGTAAGTGCATCAGATAAATCATTCTGTTACTGATTAGGTTTTAACCATACAACTTTTAGTATAGCTAAAGGGTTTCGCAAATTACAGTATCTATTCAGTTCTAAAATTATAATCTAAGATACCAATATTTCTCAAACTGGCTACGCAGGCAAGCAAACAGTTGCCTGGCAACTTGCTCCATAGGTTTGCGTGAAGGAACTATTTGAGTCTCCATAAGCTTTCGTCAATACCACCCTGGGTATACTTATACTTCCTACTTTTGTTAACTTTCATTATCCTCGCTCCTCATGAGGCAGAGACATTTGAAAATATCTTTCACTTGTGTGGGTTTTTGGTAACAGAGATGTTCTAGAGAACTCTATAGCCTACATGAGGAGGAAGAGGAGGAGGAGGAAGAGGAACACAGACACATGAGGAGACGGGGCACATGTGACTCAGCAAGTATTATAGCTTCTTATTCTTCTGGCAAGTGACAGTTGTGGGGGGTTGGGGCACACAGGAAAGACGAGCCGGAGTAGAATGAATAGACATATACATGTGAATACAAGTCCCTGCTCACTGATAACTGCCCACCACCATGGCAACATAAAGCACAACAGACCAATCTGGATAGAGCATGTGATACTCAAAGTGACAGCATATTCTTGTAGTCTCAAATATCTAAGCTCTAGTTTTCATTTTGTTTCTTCAGATGTATATATACCAGGTCAGGAAAACACTGTAGGGATGGAGAGGGAAGTGTTTTGATGATATCGTTTGAAATGTAAATATCTGGTTTGAAGCTCGGCCCAGGGAGACTCAGAGCCCTCAAAGGGATTGTACTATTCCAACATGCACATCCCTAGAGTCTGGTTTATGCTGGTACTGTATATAGATCATGGAAAGGGGGGGTCTGTCCCTCAATACTATTCCCTTCCCAATAGTGCAGAACAAGTAGAAAGGACTTAGGGAGTAAGTGCATCAACAGCACAGCACGCCTAGAAAGCAACACACCCAAGGTGAACAACAAAGAAAGTCTAATGAAAGAAGCTTTCGGGCAGGCTAATCAATAAGCCAATGCTCCTTTTACAGAAGTAAGAGACTGCTGTTCTTGTAGCATCTCCAGAACTGTCTGAATAAATCATAAGACCACCATCTTTTTTTTTAATCATAATCAGTGAAGAGTAACCAAAGAGTACGTGCACTGGTTGACATTCTTCCATGAAGATGCAGCGATGGTGCAAGGCTGCTCAGAGAGGGTGAGTCAGTGATGTGTAAGCTGATATTCATGAGCTGTGACTCAGTAGCATGCGGGTCTGAAGAGAAACTCCCCAACACCATTGGCAACCCCATGCTAAGTCTTGTGTGTGTGTGTGTGTGTGTGTGTGTGTTCTAGAGACCAATGGGCTACAAAACCAGTCCAAATCCGACTAACAGATCAAATCCATCTATGCTTCCTCTGGCCATAGGAGCTGCAGTGAAGAATAATTGCTCCAGCTCTGAGTCATGAAAAAGATGGCCGAGTGTCTGACCGGAGTAAAGCCTGAACAAAAACATGATCACAAAATATCGTCTCTGGCCAGGCTCGACAAATCCACTCTTAAGTGGTGGCTGGTTTGGGATTCGCTGGTTCGTGGTTTGCATGGTTACTTTGCCCTAGGCGTAGGGCATCCTCAGTGTGAAATCGCACCACAATAGATACAATGTTGAAGCCCATCCAACTGCACTGCCCTCTCCACATCAGACAGACAGTCAGGTCAGTGCTGATCAGCTTCAAATGTACCCCTCTTTTTTGGGGGGGTTTAGGTTTGATAGAGCAGTCTAAAACGAGCAGTCTAAAAATAGAGCAGTCTAAAACAAAGGAAAGACTACAGCTCCAGATCAACAAAAGGGGACAGTGTCAGTGTGCACTGTAATATTTCAGATGTACTTCCAACACAGGAGAAAACACTAGGCTACAGCTGCACTGCAGCCAAGATAAACAACACCAACTCACAACAATAAAACCATCAGCACCACAGGGAGGTGTCGCCCAACAACAAGCTATCTGCAAAGTATCCCAAGAGGTAAAGGATGAGGAGGAAACCTAACAGTTGGCATGGTTGCAAATACTGTGTGCAAGAGAAAATGTATGGACTGACTGACTGAGTGTGTGAGTGTGTGTGTGTGTGTGTGTCCAGTTGAACAACTTCATTTGATTTGCCTGTTGAAAAACAACCCGGTTGGTTTCATTCATAGACACCTTGCAGCAGTGTCTGACTTTCAAACGCCCAGCTGTCACCCCGAATACACTGGGCTCCCAGTGTCCCTGGTCATCACAGCGCCTGCATCCTTCTACTCAACACAACCACGCTTTCAGAGGGGGCACAAGAGTCCTTCCAGAGAACTCATCCCGTCCTGAATTTCAATGACACCCGTCAAGGAAAATAACACTACTGAAATTGTGAGTGCGTGAAGCATCACATACAGTAGCTCGATAAGATCAGCTGGACTGTGCAATGTTTCAGTAGTATGTAAGCAGCGCTCCGCGCGTCCGTCAAACCGTTCCAATTTTATTGGATTAACCTGTAGAACCTGTTCAGTGTCCTCAAAACATATGAGATAGCCGCAGTCGGATAATTATCTATATGACGTTAACTAATAACAGTAGCTAAGTGTCACAATTAATAACAATATGATCACAGATTTCATCGAACCGAGCACAAAAATCAGAACATTTCAGCTGCTTTCGGGTTAACTCTACCGGTAGTTCAGATAACATTAGCTGACACTGACAAGACAGACAGTTCTTACCGTTCTGTAGGACATCCGTTGCCCAACAGGGAGGCTGTAATGTTAGTCCAGCGTTTCTGGTACAAACACCGGGGATAATATATCTACTGTAGCTTAGTAAGACCTCTTTTTTTTTTGTAGTTGGACCGACTTGGCGGGGGGGACAAAACCTAAACTAAGCAAGCTGACTATGTGACTTGATTTACTTCCTATGAAGCTAGCTAGCTATCTTCCTGTTTCCTGGCTCCTGACCGGCGGAGATCTGATCGTTCCAGTGCGGTTTAGCTGCTGTCACGGCTTTGATTGCCTGTCGTTATCGCTGCCTTGACTGCATCAACGGTGACGACGACTAGCAACATAAGAACAGGAAGCGATCAAAGAAAACTCGAACATATTCGCCTGTTTTACATGGTCGCACCAGGTCAACGCGCTACGTTTCATTTGTAAAAACCTAACGAGAGTAACTTGACAGAAGGGAGACACATTTGTCGGTGCACTGCTTGGCGAAAAATGGCGTTGCCTCGCGCCCCACAGCTCTCTTCCTAGATAATGATGTCATCCAGCCTAGATTAAAGGGGAAGTAACAATAACATTGCGACAATCGATGTAATAGTTGCTACGTCCAGTCTGAGGCTGAATGCAATCATCATATAGATTTAGATGAGAAAGTTGTGTCATGTTGAATGTGTAGAACAGGAACGGAAGCTCTGCCAGTCTGTGATCAAGCCAGTGAAGCCAACCCTTTTTATGGCTTGTAAATTAGAAGAATGACCATGACAAGACCATTATTTTTTCATTAAAATACCAGTAGGGGTAAGGTATGGTGATAAAGCAAATATCAATATAGTAAAATCAAAATATAATTAAGTTTCTTCACATGACATCCACTTAAGTTTCATTTGCATTCAAAAGACCCGGCCGTCCATAGGTATTGATTTGTGTTTAAACACATACACAATCAACATATTACCTTTGACTAATTCTAGACGATACATTCCTCCAAGCTTTCCTCCCTTGCATGTTTTCTTGCTATTTGACCTTTGGCAGGGGTCACCATTAAGAAATATAGGACACGAGGCATGAGGTGATGGAGTAGGAGAAAGCATCTTTATTGAGCATCACGTGGTAGGGGTGCCTGTCCTCGTGCCCCTTCCTCTCTCTGTGATTGTCCTCCAGGCGTTGTGGACAGCCACTCTGCCCATAAGAAAGGTAATAGTGAAGTTCCGTCTGTACCACTCCCTGCCAATGAGATGAGGGAAGGGAAGAGAAAACAACACTGTAACACCTTGGGAGAGATCTTAAGTTCTTGGTTCACTAATGACCAACCAACTGTGACCTGTGGGAAGGGCCGGAAACAAAATGACTCATGTTGAAGCCATCAATTTTATACTCTCTGTGAAGAGGTTTACAGGTTCGGTTCTTGTTTGTTTGTGATGTCGGTTGTCAATTATGGGCATGCTTACTTATTGTAATCGGAATGTCTTTTGCGGTTTGTGTCCAGGAAATGTTTGTAAAAGACTGCCATCTCTTCACTGTTTAGAGTCCTCTTCCTTCCTGAGAAAACAAAAACAAAAACAAACTTCAAGATACATTATTTCCAATCCAACCCCTGTCATCCATCAGTGTGGGACACAATATCAGAGGAGTTTACATCCTCTCACCTTGCTCATCTCGCACAGACAAGCCTTTTGCCTTCAGTTGTGAGACGATGAAGGTATCTTTCTCCTGAATGAGAGAACAGAAATATAAGTCTTGAGATACTGGTACTTGCCTCTGACTTCCTCAGTGTGTTGCTGCCCTCTAGTGGTAATAATGAAAAACTGAAAATGTGGGATGCAAACCTTGTTGAAAGTGATATTCTGGTTGGTCCAGAACTCATGGTTCCAATTCTCTGTCCCTTGCCTCAAGTCCCTTAGCTGCCGCTCCAATTCAGTCTCCTTCTCTGGGATGTGGTATATGATGGGCCGCAGGTTGGACAGCCTGTCTGGGGGACCAATCCAGTCATGCTTAGAGCCAGCAGCTGGGATGAACTCAAATCTCTGCACAAAAAAACGAGACAAATCAAAGATTTGAATCATATCAATATATGATAACCAGCAGCAAAGTGATTTCTAGCATTAATCGACAGGCTGACAGGAAGAATGTCATACATCTTTTGGTATGCCGTTGGCATTATGCCAGCTAGCAATGCTGCAGACAACACAAGTAAACCCGCCTTATGTAGACAGCCCATTTATGGATTCACAGTTACATAAATATGTGTCAGTAGCCTGAACATCAATGACCTTCTTGCTAACAGGTTGAGTTGTCTGATGATTCAGATTGTCTTGTGATTCAGCGCCCATCACTGGATTAGAATGGGCAGGCTGGTTTGAGATGACAGATGTACTAACTGGAGGCGGACACACAGTACAGTGAACTATGGAGGGGAGTTGATAGGTCGGGAACATACATTCCTTAGTCTACAGTTAATTCCTAACCTGTTCTCCAACTCATATGACCATATAAACCCTGAAACAGTTCAGTAACCCAATCCATAAAATAGGGGCTTGTTCATTTGCAAAGTTCATTTCTAAACATTCTAAGCAAAATCTAACTGAGTTATTTAATTTATTTATTAGTGGCTCATTGGTGGCTGAAGATATTTCCAAAGGTCGCTGACACTTACCTGCCTACAACACGAGTGAACAGTCCCCTCCACATATTTGTTCGTAAGAGGAGGAGGTATCTACTGCCTTTGAAACCGACATCAGTGACAGGTGCAACAGAGCCAGATCATAAGGTGAGTCCATGTCCAAATGTTGAACATGACATTTGCACCGCTCAGCAGCAATTCCTGAATTTAATTACCAAGTTCTATTGACTTTTATGTCACATAACTCACAGATGGCTACAAGCAGTCGCAAACAACCTTGCAGTCAACAAACCTCACAAACAGAACAGCTACACATGAACCGACGTTTGTGGTTATACTAGTTTGTACAAAAACGTTCTAGTTTCTTGACGGACCACTGAAACTAGTCTCTCCCAGAGTGGTATATAAGTCCCCATATGATACCTGATAAAACAGTCTGATCTCTCAGTCCCAGACCGACTCGCAAAGCAGAGGCCCACGCACCTTAGCTGATTTGGTTGGTTGACTTGAACTGCATCGACGGCTGGCGATTTCTGATAAGCTCCGCACAGGCAAGGGACTTGGACGATTATGAGAGCAGAGTGATCTCCATAATAAACATGCTGTCGTTTTTAAAGTCATTTCAGGGCTCCCCTTAACAGCGTTTAAACTAAATAATCGACCTTCTGTGTGTTGATAGACACTGTTTTGGTTGGTGTGGCACAGCCAAAGACACCTTACCACGTGACTGTTGGGACGCCGTCTTGAAATTAGGTTGGACGATCAAAGTTTAACACGAACCCAATTAAATTGCTTCCAAACATCATTGTTCTGCAGAAGCACAACCGTATAAAACAAGGTCGTAGTGTCCATGTTGATACATCATTAATTAAATGATAAAAGGGCCTTTTCATATTCTAATTTGTGTTCTTCGGCTATCTTGCTTGACTTTGCATCACGCAGCAGTCACCACCACTAGGCACCCCTTCCTCCAGTCCCTCCTGTGTTGGGAGAAAGCTACACCTCAGAATCCACGGGAGTGCTTGGTAATGTTTTATTGCGTTGTGTCCATCTCTCCACGACCACAACTACTATTCCGATGGCTGTACGTTGGTTATGCAGGTAAGAATAAAAGCCTACAGTTACCTATAGTAGGTATTACTACGTTACAGTTTATTAAAGCCTTATAATGGGATATAGTAGTAATAGCTAGGGATATGTAGTAATAGCTAGCTAGTAGTAGCTATGCTAACAAATAGGCTGCTGCTGCTGCTGCTTGTGGGTTAGCTAGCTAGGTAGCAACGAATGTGTGAGTGACTTTCAGGCAGTAACCTGACTAAAGGACACGAATACTACAGTTTTTTTTCTTGTCAGATGAAAACTTTAGCCGACTTATACATGGTTATCTGAAGGGATCAGATTAACCTTGCTGCTACCTGCAGTTTTACTTTTTTTTTTTAAATTAGGCAGTGATGTGAATTGGGTAGCTGCCCTAAGGGCCTTACACTATTTGTTTAGATCAAAATTAGTATACCTGCTCTCCCTTCAAATTCAGCTTTGTTGTTTTGCCAGTGATTGACAGCATCCCAGCCACATATATCTAAGCCTGCACGATTTGCAACCCTTGGGGTAGCATGGTTCTGCCTGATTTGGCGGAGTTTGCAATCATAGATAGGATACAATCACAGAGTGAGACCCAATGCGAATACATTCCACCCCTTATACCGGTTAACTGTAATGTATAGTAACATTATTAGGTCAGGAGTATGTGATTTGCAAGTTAGTATCATACCTTTGAAATACAGGTATATTACATGTAATGACCTCTGTATGGGGCTAAACGTTGGAGAAAACTTCAGATCATAATAGCAGCCATAACTTCAGAGACAAATTAGACAGTATCAGTAACACCATCTGCCAATTTGTTGTTAGGGAAACAACTTGGTTTTCTGATCTGTCTGACATTTTTGCCTCATCTGACATCCAGCTGCCATCTTTCATTGGTGACAACAATCTCAGCATCTGCCTCCCAGGTACTCAATTACAGCGATGAACTCCTCCTCCCCTGTTTGCGTAGTTTAGCTATACCCCAAGCTAGCAAAACAAGCAGACCTTCTGCTAGCTCCCTCAACCTCTAGCTCCTATCCTATGCACTTCATGTAGACTAGATCTGATGGAATGAGTGGCTTCACCTTGCCAGCCAGGCCCATTGCATTCGTGTCATTTGCTCTCAGCCTACCTAGCCTCACAGAACTACAGGGGTTGTTGTGTTATTCTTTGTCATGCACCTGGTATTGATAGTCCCTGGTCATCTGTGCATCAGGCCTATTTCAGGAAAGGGTTAGGGTGTAATGAATTGGGACGCAGGTAAGGTCATGCTCACTTTAGACTGTATGGCATGGCTGGGATCACATTAAGTAGACATCTAAATGCAACACAAACGTTATGTACAAGTAGGCCTACAGAGCGTTAAAATGAAACCATATGCTTCACGTTTCTCTTTCCCCACATACCCTATTGAATAATATTGCAGATATGGCATAATATACATCAGTGAGAATTACACACACACACACATACACACACTTAGTACAGGTGAGAACTCATAGCAGAATTGTATTCCTCCAGCACCCTGGTTTGGTCCCAGGTTTTTCCATGTATGCCAAGAATTGTCTCATATTCGAAACGTATTCTTTAGCTACATCCCAAACTTATCCATAGTATAAACCACTGCGCAAATGATGTGTACAATGTTACTGACGCACGTGAACAAGCCATTGAATTGGTGCGTGGGAGCTGTGGGAGGGGCGACACCGACCGCAGTGCTTGGGATCGAGGTGAATCAGCCATTGAAAACAAGACAGCTGAGATACAAATACCAGTAGGATATCCATTTGGATGAGACGACAACGCTTATGTATGTAGTTGGCTAGCTGATGGAAACGGGCATCTTTAGAAATGTGCGCGAATGTCTTTGGCGTTTTGAAAAGGTGAGAAATGTCATGCGTATCTGGGAAGGTGGCGAGACATTGCTGGCGTTCGTTACATTGGAACAGCAACATTGAAACAGCAGCCTAGCAACTGACACATTGAACTGCGTTTAGTTTGAGACGTACAGCCTAGACAAGTGGTTGCATTGCAAGCTTATGTGGCGGTATGCGAGAAGGTGCATGCGTTATTGTTGCGGATAAATGGCTGTTGTTGTCATTGCTATTTATATTCCCTTTTGTGAGGGTAAGTACATGATTAGATCGGCTGCGATGTGATGACATAATGCATAATTAGCCTAAAGCTTTACGAGCACATGTAGTTGGGTTTGTATTTTTTTTTTTGTCAGGGGGCTGTTGCTGCGTTTAGTAGTGAGACTGTTATAGAATGTTTTAGGGAATGATCATCACAGATCCTAAGCCCATGATCTATCCCTTTACACCAGGTTCATCATCCCGGTCTGGTGATGAGGCCAATGACGTATTAATTTACCTTGCAAAGCTAATGGGCCAATGTGCTCTTGCATTCAACTGAGCTCAGGTAGGCCTAAGCCTGGCTGTATTGTGGCCAGAAAGGAACGTCCTTTCCTGGTTGTGTGCCCCCTTCAGGGACCCAAACCTGTAATCATACTGTACAGTGTCTTGCGATTGGATACCCCTCTATGCCATTGCTTCATGCTTGGAGAGAGGCTGAAAGTCTGAGGAGCAGCTTTTTTACGACCTGCCCCTCTTAACTGACCATTGCCATGTTTACACATTCACCCCTCACCTGTTGTGAATAAGGATGGAAGAGGTGCCAGTATACCGTCCCCAATATGTAGGCCTTGCTGAGAATTCATAGAAATCCACAATCATCAACAACATGTTTTGGGCATAAAGTGCTTTGGGATAAAGCTTGATGTGTCTATGGAAGATGGATGTGTGTGTAGTGCAATGTTCTAGTTGTTTATGTGTGTTGATGTCAGGAGTCATACTTTAGTCAACAATAGGTTAGGCTACTTTCAGACAGCGGTACAGTAAGCATGCAGCATGCCTTTGGATATTCTTCTTCTAAAGTCTGGTTTTACAAATTCTTGTGTCTGGTTATATAAATTCCAGACACAAGTAGTCTTTCCTCTGAAGCCTGTTCTTGAAAAAAATTAAATAATTGTCTTTTTATCTTGAAACCTGTTAACCCCCAGCAATAGGCTACCTATTGTTCTCTCTGACTAAGATGGTGGGTGTGTACTTAGAGTATGGAAATACACTGGGCCTGCCTGTCTCATTTCCACCAGCACTCCTGAGACAATCCAACAGATATGATATGTAACATAGTCTATTTGGGGATTTTTGTTTTGGATTTTCGTTATCTGGCTAGCGTAGTGCTACAATGTTGCATGGGCTGTCAAAATATGTTTCACATGGAACCCTGTAATCCCATAATGACTGCCAAATGGGCACTCTCAACATAATCCCTCTTGAAATATCTCATGTATCGAGCAAAAGTGACACACTGTCTCTTTAAGATGTCTGAGAGTGACCTGTCCATTGTGACATCACACACAGACATACATACACACACACACACACACACATCACTGTGGAATAGCAGTGACAGAGCTGTCTGCCAGTAAAATGTTTTAAGGTTCTCCATCTGCAGTGTCTGGGCGCTGACGGCGCATAACTTACTGGTGTGTTCTCTATATTGAGCCAGACTTAACAGGTCTTTATCTCACTGGTCTTCCCTCTGGAGATTTTGTAAGTAGTATTGTTGTGATCGAATTTGTGTCTGATGTGTTGTTCACTGTTTGCACGTCACGTGACAGAACTAGTTCTATGGGTTGTTATTTCATTTGACTTGGATGAGAAGAATGTAACTGGGGCCTGGTTGAAGAGGCGTATTGTCGTTATAGTAATTAAAGTCGGTCATTGGTGTTCATTAGGTATTATCATTGCTGAAATAATAGCCATCACTTGAGCCTAGCTGTACTGTCAATAATTAGCTGAGTGATTGTCATGTCAGTGCTATCATTTACAAATGTTGGCTAATTAATTTCCTGTCTCTTTGTGAGGTATGCTTGCATTGTCCATGCCTGACTTAAGCGATCAGTGTGATTTTTTGCCTTGAACAAATGCAATTAACCCTTCTGTTGTAGCTCTTATATTGGTGCCACAAAGCATTCACTTGTTCACTTCGGTTTCGATTTTTTGGGTGGAGCTTGGTAAACATAGGCTTCGGTCAACATTAAATTGGGCCAGGTGTTCCTGTTTCCATTGTTTAATCAGACAGGCCTCAAACTGATAACTCGAGTTGCTGTTTTTTTAATTACATCATTATTATTTTTTTATTGTGAACCATTCAATATTCAACCTCATTCAACAGAACATTAAATATTCAACCTCATTCTATTCAAAGTTCAGCTCACCTGTGAAGCTCTGAACCGAAGGCCATTGTCCTGATCTGCTTTGTGCCTGTTTTCCAGCCTGTTTGGGAAGCCCTTTGATGGTGGGAAGAGGATGGACCATAGCAACCAGCAGCCGCAGCAACAGCAGCAGCAGCAGCCGCACCCGGCCATGATGCGGCTGTATGAGGTCCAGCGGGAGGTGGCGTCTCTGGGCCCTCAGGTGTGCACCTTCAGTGGGCTGCAGAGCGAGCGGGAGTACAAGCGGCTGGAGCGTGAGCTGACCAGGCTGCTCCTGGAGGTGGACCAGGTGGACACGGAGGGCAAGGCTGAGCTGCAGGGCGCCCGCAAGCGGGCAGCCCAGGAGGTGGAGGGGCTGCTACGCTACCTGGAGGAGAACGCCACACACCCGTCCCGCCTGGCCATCGAGGAGCTGAGCCGGGAGGCCCAGATGCTGGTGGAGCAGGGCGTGGTGGAGCCGCAGCGGGCTGGCGGAACGGCGGAGATCAGTGACGAGCTGGTGGACGCCGTGCAGGAGCTGGTGCTGCGGCTCACCCTGATAAAGACAGGGGGGAGGGTGCCCCTCCGCAAGGCTCGCTACCGGGCCCTGACCCGCGTCTGCGCCGTGCAGGACGTGATTGAGGGGCGAACGCGCCAGCAGACCCTCCCCCTGCCCCTGTCTGAGGACACGCACGCCGCCGTGCAGAGGATCAACCAGGTGATGGTGCAGGTGAGCGGGGCGCGCAGCCAGCTGGTTGCCCTGCTAATGGGGCTGAGTGGCAGGGATAGTTGTGCCCACCTGTCCCGGGTTCTCACGGAGCTGCTGGTGGAGCTGGATGCCCTGGACGTGTCGGGCAACGCGGCGGTCAGGAACTACCGCAAACAGGTGGTGGAGGAGATCAACGGCCTGCTGAAACACCTGGACCTGGAGGGAGAGGGGGACGACACGCGCAGGTAGGCATCTGTACCGGTGTTACACATTCTCTGTGTGTTCACATTCTCTGTGTGTTGTTGTTTTAGTTTTTTTCCCCAGGTAATGCGTGTCCTCTGCCAAGTACAACTTGGCTCAGGTGTCTGATTGTGGATGTGTGTGTGTGTGTGTGTCCTCAGGTACGACTTGGCGCAGAATGACTCCATCCGTGAGATTGAGGCGGTGCGGGGTCACGTGCATCACCTGCGGGCGGAGGTCCTGCGCCAGAGCGGGGAGCTCAGCTTCAGGCCGAAGGCGGAGCTGCAGAGCCTCCTCACACACTTGGACCAGGTGGACACCGCCCGCAACCCCTGCATCCGAGAAGCCCGTCGCCGCGCCGTGCTGGAGGTCCAGGCCATCATCACCTTCCTGGACCTCCGCGAGGCCCTGTACCGCCGTCAGCCCGGCCCCCACGAGAACCCTGCCCACAGGGCCGTGTGGATGGTCCTGGGCAGCCTGTCTGACCTCCAGGCCCAGGTACTCTGCTTCGGTGGCAAGCGGGCTGACAAGAGCTACATGATGCTGGAGGAGCTTCTGACCAAACAGCTGCTGGCCCTGGACGCAGTGGACCCGCAGGGCGACGAGATGACCAAGCAGGCCCGCAAGCAGGCGGTCAAGTTCGCCCAGAACATCCTCAGCTATCTGGACATGAAGACTGATGAGTGGGAATACTGATACTTGGTCTGGAAAAACCTAACATGGGTGTGTGTGACTGCCATCTGGAAAGAACACTAGACTGGACCTGACTGGAGGGGACTGGGATGAGCAGATAAGTTGTACATAAACTGGTGCATTATCGCTCTAAGGGTTTGGGGCCTGTAAATATTGACTAAATCCCAGAATGCACTGCAGCAGCGCTTTTTTTTTTGTCTCTTTGTTGTCATTGTCGCTGGCCTGCGGGAAACTCGACAAAGAACTCTTTTTGTGAAATACACTTTGGAGAGTAGTGTCGTAAACATATGATGTGCTTTTGAAGGTTTACAGAGCATCTTTTTGAAATCTACTGTATGTGTGAGTTTTGATCAGTGTTGCTGTTTTGGTGTGTGGTTGTAAAGCCTGCTGCCAAAGCACTGATGCCTGTAATAGTGGTGGTCAGAGTATTTAAGAAAGTGTTATCTGTTTTTCAAAAGCATGGGTGAGACAGAGTAATTACTCTTCAATGACATCCATGTCAAGCTTAATTACTTTGGGTCTCAGCCAAACAATGTTACAAAATACAAAACCCTACAGAGATGAACAGAGGGAGTTTACATTTGCACTGTAAGGTCTTCTTCCTCTGCTCATGGATGAACTTGTTTATTTCCCATTTGCTCTGTGTCTATGGTAACGCTTTAGTCAACACCACTGTGGCTAACTCCCCAAACCCTGTACACAGCTGTCGCTGGAAACCGTTCAAGTGACAGATGAAAACGGGAGCTTCTTTACTGCTTTAACGAGGAGGATAGGCAAGGAACTCAAATCTAGGTTGAGTTGAAGGTCCCTAGAATCTCCTGTAATAACCTCCGTTGCCTTCGTACAGGATCAGTATGGATGAGGGCAGACCCAGTTAAATTTGTCTCTGTCATGGAGGAGGAAAGCTACCCATTAAACTGCTTGTTTAGTTGTTTGTCTGTAATTTGTTGCTAATGTTGACTGTGACGTGTATGTGTATGTATGTATGTATGTGTGTGTGTGCGTGTGTTTGCTAGGCTGTATCCTGTCAGGATTGAATTTAGCGAAGGGGAAAATGAGTCTCGCTGTTTTAGCTTGTGTTTTTTGTCCATCCCTTTCTATTGTCAGAGGAGTGTGTCTGAGAGCCCTGGGGGGGGAGGGGGGGGGGGGGGGGAGGATACTGGTTTGACACGACATGTACTATGTTTGGCTGGTGACAGTAATCAAAGAGGACAGGGTATTCTAGAACCTCTGCAGAGCTGTCGCAGAGTAAAGGAAACGACTGGTGAAGAAAAAAAAAAAACAACAACCCAAATCTCTGTGCCTTTCTTTACACCTTCCCCTTCAAAACATTTCTGTCACAAAGCAACTCCCCATACCCCACCTAGAAGGAGGGAGTGGCGGCCTCCCTGTACAGATGGGTATTTACTAATGCACAAAGACGAGGGAAAGCACTGAATGGGTGATCGGCAAGCACCTAGGATCATATCGCCATTAGACAATTTGCACTTTTACTAATACCCGGTAGCAGCTAAGCATGCCTGCTAGACCACCCTAAGCACCAACAGAATAACAGTTCACCCCGACAGAACCAATCTCAATATGACAGGGCTTATTCAGCCCTCTCTCAGCTGCTGGAGGAAAACATATGGCACAAAGCTTCCCAGTCATGGCCCTGACTCATACACAGTGTATGTGATGATTAGATTAAACAGTGTTTAACCATGATGACCTTCATGCATGAGATGTTTACACAGTGTGTGAACCTTACCGTCTCTCAAACCAACCCCGGGCTAAATTCAAGTTCCGTTCAGTTTCTGTCCATTTTTATACAACATTCCTTGCCAATAACCATTATATATACAATTAATTCCTCTTAAGCATATCCATTGTAGTGAATTTACTAAAATATCTATTTTGTCTCACTCAGTTTGGTCAGTCTGCAAGGAGCTCAAGAGGTCATTGGTCACTTAAACCCCTTTAACAATTACACACCAGATCAGGGGCTAACTAGCTGCTGTCATCATGATAGGTGTGCTTTCTCTGCTCATGCCAAGCATCAAGTCATTCTCATGTGGGTGTGATTCTCAAAGCATGGTTGCACAAACCTTGGGAAAAATACGACAGATGTTTATCTGAGAACAGCAAGGTCATCCATCTTTGTTGGATATACATAAGTTGTATCTTGCTGTGCATTATGAAAACAATGCATATTGAAGATGAACGTGACTACAGTCTGGGCTAACCCCTGAAAGGAAAACAACAAATTGCATTTAACATTTAAGGGGGTAGAATGTAATCATTGAAGAATGTTATGAATTTGTTTTTCAAGTACCAAAGCTGATTTATTTTAAGCACACGTTTATGGTTTCTCTCAGTGTTGGACATTATAGTTTGCCTGATTTGTAAATGGCAGGAATGTGTTTGGGTTATGCCGGCGGTATTTTTCTGTCAAGGATATGTTTCTCCAGTCGCCTTTGACTAAGTTGATTGTGACAGGCTTTGCTGTGTTTCTCATACAAGATGCGCTTGTACAAAAGCACAGTGAGGTTGAAATGATGTGTGAATGCTTCAATAAAAGGTTTGTTTGAATTTATATTCCCACTCTGAAATAAAGAGGGTGTGTCTCCATCTATTTTGTCTGAAGGCTTTTTATTCCTGGATCTTTCCATGAGTAGACAGCTTTAAAGATAAAAAAAATCTAATGAAATCTCTAAACCTTCAACATGCACTATCAGGTCTATATTTAGGCCACTGTTACCATGGGGAGTAGTATCCAGCTAAATTTGTACTGCTAATTTACTTTTTCCCTGCTGTAGAATCTGAAATGCCATCTAAATAGAGCAGTGTGTAACTACTCATAGCACCAGTGTGCTCATGCTGTTGAATACTGATGGTCACTTCAGTGGCACAGCTTCTGAGAAGGACATGAACACTTTGACTGACTTAGCTCTCACTTGTCAGTTCTGTCAGTGATGTGGTGAAGACAGGGTTGGGTCGAGACCGGTGCTCTGTGTCTGTTACCTCACTAGACAGCCACATTAATCCTTCGTATCCCCGGGCCCAAACCATTACTAGACATTTCAGGGTTCACAAACCCCAGCTGACATGAAATACCTCAGTGTCCTTGGCTTCTAAAGAAAGACACGCACACACACACACACACAAACACACACTCAGGCTAGTTGATGCATTTCAGATACGCCCCTAGCAACACATTAAAAAGAGAGGCCTTTTAGAGCACTGACTGAAATCAGAGGAACAGGGGTACTGGACACAGAACACGTCCAGCTTTAAACCTCTGGACCCTTAACTGTCTCCCCCGGAGCATTGACCACGAGGCCGACAGAGAGACACGGCACGTGTGAGGTCATACATAACCTTTCACACGCCAAGGTCTCTCAGAGCAAGCTCACATCCGCTCCGTCACAGTACAGAGCAGACCAAACTCATACAAGACGCACGCAAGTTACACAAGGCAAACTCGTTTAGAATTGAGAATTCCTGCCAGATCCCACATTGTTGTTCTCTGTTATGGCTTATTTTATATTTCATTAGGCGTTTGTTTATCTGAGATTACAGAGGGATTTGCCCATGGGGCTCAGTTGTTCCTAGCATGGCCACCAGAGAGCGCTAGATAACAGGCCCAACAGACAGCCTATGACCCTTTCTATGTACAGGGACTAGGCGTGTGTGCTTTGTTCAGGGCACAGCACACACACACACACACACACACACATATATTTATCGACTGCACCCTGCAGCGTTGAAGCTTTGTGCCGCTATGAGGATCGCGAAAGCAGTCACACTGAGTTGCAAACACTCCAAGAGTTTCACTGCCTCACAACATAAATCATTGCCATAGTAGAACACTGTGCATTGTGGTTGTAACACCCCCCCCCCCCCCCCTCCCCCTCCCAGGCTTAGCTCTCCCATGGTGGTGGGCTCTAACCCTAACCCTAACCCCCCCCCCCCCCCCCTCCCAGGCTTAGCTCTCCCATGGTGGTGGGCTCTGTGTGAATGCAGGTTATGTAACACTGTTCCCTTTCTGCACCATTACTCTGGCTTACACAGAGACAGAGACCCTACTTACTGGCCATGACATAACCATCCACCATTGTCAACACATTGTCCTGTCTCTCTCTCCCGCTCTACTAGAGGTCCCACAGCATGCCTGTGTAACACCAAATATATGACATTGCTCTCAAGGCTCTGGAGTCTGGCTGGATCTGTGATATGCTAGTGTGCTTGTATGGCAGCGTCTTCAGTCTCCTCTCATCTCTGCTGCTGCATGCACCATTATGAGGAGAGGAGAAATAACCCCTGTGAAACCCTTGTGTTTTCCATTTTCCAATCACCTAAATTACTGTTACTATGTCAGCTCTCTCTCCCTGTTTTTCCTAGTCAACATTGAACAGTATAGTGTGTGGGCTCTTTGTTTGGTTGCTCTGTGTGTTTATAAACAGACTGTAGCCCACACAATTCAGGCACTTGAACTATCAAACACTGCTCTCAAACTGGTCTCTAAAACCATGATGCAGCTTTCCACAAGATATTTGGAACTATGAGAATATAACTTCATTTCCATATAAAAATGCTTGTTTTTTTAGTCCCAATGTAAATTCTGGTTTTACCCTTTTTTGTATTATCTTCCCCCATCTCTTATGTATTCTTTATTATTATTATTTCTCTCTCAATGCTATTTGCTGCTCCTGCTCCTACAATTTCATTTAAAGCTTTTTTTTTGTGTTCTTTATTCTGTTTTACATTAAGTTCCCTATTTATTAAAGCATTATCTAAAGTGTCCTTGGGTCTGAGAACGGCTAGAGTACAGTAGAAGTGATAGGGTACAGTATAGGGTACAGTAGAAGTGATAGGGTACAGTATAGGGTACAGTAGAAGTGATAGGGTACAGTATAGGGTACAGTAGAAGTGATAGGGTACAGTAGAAGTGTTATCATATGTGTAGACACATAGCTGGGGGTATTTGGAGTAAAGTGATATTTCTGTGTCTTTTCCAGTGGACTCAGAATTTGGACACAGTCCAGGCCCCATCTGTCTGTAAGTAGGTTATAGTTTGTTAGAGACACCAAATAAACTCATAACAGCTGTGAAATGCATTTTTCCCCCCACATGATCTCTGTGAGAAATTCTGTGTGTTTCCAGAAATGATTGCTACAGGCAGCATACAGTCAGAAATCAGATTGGGGAATCCTGGGGGAGCTGGAGGGAGTCAGCTGGAGTCACATCAGTTAGAGACAAAAATCATAATGCTCTAATTAGAACTTGCAAATGAAGTTCCTGAAGAAACTTTGTGGGCTTGCAAAGTCTTATTTTGGCAGTTGATACAGTTAAAAGATGGTTTGGACTATAGATAGTCCGATAGATGGATAGATTAATAGATAGATAGATAGATAGAGAGAGAGAGAGAGAGAGAGAGAGAGAGAGAGAGAGAATGTAAATGTGCTTAACGTCTAAAAAGTCTAAATAGTTTCAACAATCTGTATACAACTTCTTTAAGTAAGGTCAGTCAGTACAAAGTTGGATTGAATAATTAAGTTTAAAATATGAAAGAGGATATGCATTTTAAAAAGTATCATGGGAATCCAATGGAGGGGTTAGGCCAAAACAAATGTCTAACAAAACAGCTCAGTTTACCAAAAGTAATGGGGCTTGAGTAATGGTGTTTCTGTTCTGTCACATCATTTGTGCAGACATAAGAGAGCTGTCAATGTCTAATATTGAGTCTAGGCTTTGCATTTGCCTTTGGAGTTTGCTATTGGTGTCTGTCAACATGAGGACCAAAGAGGTGTCAATTAATGTCAAGGAAGCTATTATTAGGCTGAAAAATCAACATAGCCAAAACTATTTTCAAACAAAAGCACTGGTGAGCTCAGCAATCACAAACAGGCTGGTAAGCCAAGGAAGACTTCCACAGTGGATGACCGAAGAATAAGAATGCTCACCATAATTAAGAAAACCCCCAAAACAACTGTCCCATAGATCAGGAACACTCTCCAGGAGGGAGGCGTGAATGTGCCTGAGACTACCAGCCGCAGAATACTTCACCAGCCAAACTACAGACGCTTTACTGCAAGGTACAAACCACTAGTTATCCTCAAAAAGGATGGTCAGGTTATAGTTTGCTAAAAAGTACTGGAAAAAGGTCTTGTGGACAGATAAGATTATTATTATCATGTACCAGAGTGATTTCAAGAGGAAAGTTTGAAGAAAAAAGGATCAACCCAAGATTTACAGTATACCACCTCATCTGTGAAACATGGTGTTAGGTTTAGACATGTATTGCTGAAGCAAGCACACTAATAATAATAAGTGAAAGTAAAATAAGTAATTCAAGAGTTCATATCAAGAGTTGGACTTGCTGATGCAAGCCCACTAATAACATGTACATAACCCATCCAATAGGGCAGTCAGATATTACATACTAGATCAACTGTGTGAAAAAACAGATGCCTGATGTCTGTTGTATTCTGGATCAATTAAATCATCAGGATAACCCCTTGAAACAGAAAGACCATACCATTATGGTTGTGTGGTAATTGTCTGGTTGCCACAGCAACAGGAACTACTCACTCCTCCATGGAAACTGGCCGGTTGTTGTTGTGTGCCTCCTCCACTCCCACATAAATACTGCCCATCCCTTACCTTCACCCAAGGGATCTGTACACAAATGCACATACGCACACACTAAAGACACGGTGCTCTACAGAGAGAAAATAACTCACATATTTACTGTCAATAGGAATATATCTTGAATATTCCTCTGGGAAACAGCATGGTATTAACTACAGTATAGCATAACTATCCTCTTAGTCATTTAGGTGGAGAGCATTATGACTAAACAGTTCTCTCCCAGTGCCTCACCAACAGCCTCCCTGGCCTCTACAGCAAGCCATCTTTGTTGTGCAGTGTTTACACTCTCTAACTCGCATCAATCTGTGTTTGAAATCTTTGTAAACAGACATTTCCTTCTGCCGCAAGCTTAAAACTAGATTCTATACCCAACTCTTCCTGAACATGTTCCTGACAAGCTAAGGCTGTGGCTTTAGAGAGCCCACACCACACTATCCCGGCTTCTACATGGATCACGCACAGGCAGTGCCCTGGACATGGCACATCTTTATTCATGCTCTAGGGGGCAGTCGATCATCATGGCATCTCTACAATAGCGCAACTCTTTCACCTTGTACAGACTGTGCTTTTCAACAGAGAAAGCTACACAGTGTCTTGATGTGTTTGTCCGGACTCAGAGGTTACAGAGTTGCATAGCTGGGGACGTTGTTCCCTGAGCCTGGAGGGAGTGCCAGAGTGACTCTTCTCCGTGCACCTGCTCTCCTGCACGTTCTGCTGGGCACTGTGAACATGCTGTTTGTCTAGGAATACTAAGAGGAATTTGACGCATGTTTCTCTCTGTGCAAACAGAAATGGAGCAGAAAATAAAATCCCACACCCCTCATTTACCACTAACCCATGTTCGACAAATAGTGGTTCTATTCTTAGCTGGAATTACAGTAGATGTCTCAGTATGGAATTCATCAGAGTGTGTACTGCAATGTCTCCATGTTTCCCCTTTTCTGAGAAAAGCATAATGGCTAGCTCTCTGTGAATCCCATGACACAATGACTCACACATTCATGTCTACATAGTTCATCTTCAGCTGTTCTGGTTCACTGGTTGAGTATTGGAAACTGTACTTTGATAACTGTATGAAACAACAAAGTAACTATTATACATAGATTTCCTAGTAGTTTGACAGGTGTCCTTGAGAATACATTTCCTCATAAAAGCGTGGGCGTTCAACTTATCTCCATCTAGAGGCCTTGTGACACAATAAAGGTGTGGGTGCTGTAGGCGTTGGTTAGGCACTGCTGTAAGGAAATCAATATGTAGAGCCGTCTCTGGGCGAATATGTAACTTTGTAGTCCACTCACATATGCAGTATATTACCTTGTGAAACCCAATTCCCCATGGCAAGAATTTAGTTCCAACTGAATGTTGGCCTCTGTGTTGAATTCTAAGGGTGGAGAATCATGAGACTCGGCCTGGCACTGAAACACGCCTCTCGTATGAGACTCCCAGTATGCAGCATTGATCAGGGACGGTGCCGGAGGGGAAGCCAATGTTGCAGGATGGGTAAGGGAAGTCATGGTGTATAACAGTCTACCACCGTCCTTGCACAGAATATATTTTATTATATTTAGACCACATTAACGCAAGTCCTTTATTGCCATAAAATGTATAAAGTCTACATGACATCACCCTTTAAAGGGACAGTGGTACAAGTGTTGTCACAAGGTTAGGCACCTTCAAACAAGCCATTTAAGGCACAATCTGTGTATCTACTGAGGTAGTGACCTGGCTGATTGTGAGCGTACGTGTGTGCTACATGGTGCGTGTTTGATAGGGGCATTTATTACTTTACTATCCATCCTCTGAGGTACTCCACATTAAGCAATACCGCCTATGACATCATTGGCAGCCAACCAACAAGCCAGTGATGGTGCCTTTATGGCCACTCATCTTGTTATTTATCTGTGACAGCGAAAGCTGTAATATAAAAAACAGACCTAGGCCCAAAAGGAAAAGTACACTTGTAATATCTAATCTGTACAAACCATATGAAAGGCTAGCCTGTACTTCCAGCCTGAGTACATAACAACAGATATGCTAGTCCAACACAGGGCACCATAATCTCTACAGAAAGTCCTCTACAGAAGCCTTCTTAACCTCTCTTTCAATATGTTAATTGTTAGTTGTGTAGTTGAGGACAAGACCTGTTTCGTATGGATAAAAAGCAATATGGTTTACTAGTGGGGAATAGATTGCTCCTGAATGGTGATAGGGAAATGGTCAGACATGGTGAGACATGGTGAGACATGGACAGTAGTCTTTACAGTAATTACAGTAATATAGAGCTCATAAAAAGGTTCAAAGGTCATTGTTATAATAGTGAATAAAAGTTTACATTAGACTGGGCACAGTCGGGCAACCATCCAGTTACAGTGAATAAATGTGACATTTCAGAATAGATAACAAAGCCTCACCACCCTCCGACTCAGCTGACAGGCCAGCCATGACGTCTGTGCAACAGAGAACAAAGCAGTGACTCTGACCCCGAGAAACACAGAGAAATGACTACTGATAACAGACAACCCTTACTCTATACTATCTACAGACACTGCCATTTCCTGTCTCTAATGTGAGATTCATTATGCACTTGGATATTCTCAATCTAAGAAAACACAATAAACATGGACGTGCCTAACCCTTTATACACATGTTTGACATGAGAGTAGCGTATACCAGCAGTGTCCAATGCTTTACTGCATACAGGATGCTTGTGATACATTGCTTTGTGTGTGTATTGTGTGTATGATTGTGTATGTGAATGTGGATGTACTGTATACACGGCCATGACAGGTAAATCTCCATGTTTGAGCACACCATCACCATCATGACACACCAGCATTTGGAGACTCCCTCCCACCACCCTCCTCTCCTTCTCCTTCCCCTTCAGGTGGCCTCTATCACCAAATCACAGGGCAGGAGTCAGGGATCACATCCACACCCCTGCATGTTGCAGAGCCAGGATCTTATCACATCTCGGGCTCAGCCCAGCAGGTGCCTTGCCTTGTGCACTGAGCCAATGTAATACAGCTCTGCTTAACCCTGTGCTGCCCTGCTTGAACCTTCCCCAAAGGCCTCCTTCCCTGGAAGTGTATCAGCTGGATGAGATCATACCATGGTGTCTCTCTTTAACTCAGCAGGCCACAAGCTGACTGAACTCTGCTGACAACAGCATCCTGCTTTCATGTGTAACATTGTTAGAGGTGAAGAAATGCTGAGGTGTTTTATAATGGATGTATAAATGCTATCAAACTGATGATTTGCTGTGTAATCAGCACTTCTGGTAGCTGCAGTAATCAATGTGGTATTACAACTCCTATATGAGCAGCCGTAACTCATTTTGTAGAACTGGTGTCAATAAAGCAGGAAGCTGAGATACAGCGCCAGAGTGAAGGTAGGAGAGCGTGATTAAAGATGTTCACTAATTGAGTTATAGGACGGGTTTACGACCTGCTTCGGTCTAATCCTTTGTGAATGGTAAAAAAACAAAGTCAACGCACCCCGTGTGAAATGTATGCTCGAGCCTTTGGGCCGGGGCAAGCAGTCATCGGCTTTTCATTACCAAACGGATCAATTCTGATTTAGAAAGGGCTTGGAATAGGTTGGGGCACACTACATTAATGTTTACCAAACAGAAAGTCCAATGACCTTACCTGTAAAATGTGGATGTCGGTCAAAAGCTTGCCAGGTGGGAGAACCAATCAGTGCAAACCTACCACAGTGCCACAATCTTATCAACTGAGCATGGTAACCCTGTTTGACCTTAACCTGGGAAGGTGAATGTAAACAGGGACACTGGAATGAGATTTATCGAATTGATTGTACACAGGTTCCACAGTTCCAAAGAATGTTGTTTACGGCCTCCAGCACAAAACAATAGAACTCTGTGGACTCTGTGACAGACATCCTCATAGTTCGCAGTAGGGCTGTGATATCTTACGCCAATGCTTTATGACTCCTACTAATTGTCTTGTGAGGATGAGCATTCCACTCAGTGAGTGAGTAAAGTTCTCTCTTTTTTATTTGGTTTCGGAAAGTCCCCAATGGCCAGTGTGTGTTATTCATTCAAATGTGCAGTTGCTTACAGTAGGTACTTCACTACAGTACGTATTTCAACCTATTCATATCACGATAGGAAAAAGACACCAGTAACCACCAAAATAGGCTCTACGCCCTCAGGGCATAAAGCAACTGTACTACCTCGAGCAACAAAAGGGTTGTGGAAAACAAAACTGTGAAAACGGGATGATGTGTTTGTAGACAACAATCGGTCACCGTCTATCAAACTTGCAGTAAATGTACTAACATGTACCCTTCCGTATGAAGAAATTAGGCACTTTCCAGATTATGTTAATCTGGCTCAGTGTTATGACTAAAGAGCTAATATGTGTCTAAATCAATGTGTCTTCCATCGGTATCATAACTAGAGGGTTAAAGAAGCCACCCTGTTCTTCTTGTTAATATCTGGGAGGAGAGGTTTCTAGGAGCTTCTGGTGTCAGTGATATGCAATGGTTGTGCCAACTACTGACCCAAAGCAGAGCGCCTTGTGTAAGAGGTTCAATGGCCACACGTATCAAGAAGAAGACACAGCTTTGCTCTGAGTTGCTTTTCCTCTCTAATCCAATCTATTTTTCTCTTTTTTGAAGCACCTAGCTCCACCCGGATTAAACGGTTAAAAAATAGTTGGGTGGGGAAAGAGGAGGAATTACAGAGATGCATAGAGAGAGAGAGATGTTTGTCTGTGCCAAGTAGTTTTTTTTTAAAATGTATAATGTATAATAAATGTTTACCTGTTTATCCTGCTGGATAGCTGATAAATGTACTGCACTTGAGATGTACGTTCTATTCTATTAAGGATCAATACAACACATACACATTTCTACATAGGAAAATTAGCAACAAAAAGGATTGTGATCAAAGCATGAGCTCCTTAGACTCCCTCATCCCTAACTCTGACCTCACATGTGGAGGTATCCTCCGGTGCCTATGGCCCTGTCTCCAGCCTAGTGACTGATGTCACGTTCCACAAAGTCCCTCTCTCTCTGATAATTTGGTCCTAGATGTGTGCTGTAACAGGGCTCAGCTCAGGAGGACAGATGACAAACTGATTAGAAGCGGGATTGCCAGGGGCTCAGGGCTGCTATTCCCAGCCTGGGCCCTCTAGATTAGATTCTCTGCAGCTGGGGACAGGGCCAGGCTGCTGACTCTGGACTGCAGATGGGACTTTTCTCAATGAACATCTCACACCTCATAGGGTCAGCCCCAGCACAACACCACCTGAACAACACAGGGTTTTTTATAACCCACGTAAATCCCTGGATTACATCACTTAATCTTAGCCTCCACCGGCCTATACATTGACCAACAGTTTCTAAATATGGAAGGAGGGCGTTATTCAGCGTTAACAGCCAGTGTCGCATCACTCCTCACATTTCTCGAATCTGAAAAGAACAAAATACTCTACAGACTCATCAGTTGTGTATAAGTGTACCTGAACGTTTCCGCAGACAGAGAGAACATAACCACTGTGCAGAAGTGCCCTCAGTAATGGTGTGTGTCTCTTTTATAGTCACACAGTGAGAAGTTTACAGCCTCTCTCACCATGTTAATGTCTGTGAGTGAGGAGTGGAGCACATCTGCACCCCCCCTCCTCCTCAGTCCCCATGTCTGGAACGGCTGCCATTTCTCTGCCTTTTTTGGTCTGGAGCCACAGCCGGTGGAGATATGATTATAATAGCAGAACAAGGGGCCATAAGTTACGTAGTCCAAGCAGAGAGCAGTGGGAAGGATGGTACAGCGTTTATTGGATTTCTTGAACTAACAGAGGAGCTTCAACATGTTGAGGGATGCAGTTACCAAGACAAAACCCAATTTCTCCCACCTTCATTGTATTCATTCAAATTCAAAAGTGCAACACAAATACAAAAACAGCAAGAAATGTCAAATGACAATACAAAATAAACAACACCCAATGCAAATTGGGTTGGGTGGGGCAAGTTTGAATGTGAAATAAAATTACATACTGTTGCCAAACAGTTTGATTTGATTATCAAGCACCATTCTGCATTATGACTTTGGTCTTAACCTTATTTCACTTGAGACTGATTCAAAGAAGAAACCAGTGACTTGGGTTAGAGTGACTGTACAGGGAGTTTCATATCCTCAGGCTCTGCACAGCTTCCACCTCGAGACCCTCTGCAATCAACTGGCTATTTATAAACTTCCCCTTGTCCTTCTCTCCCCTCCCTCTCTTGTATGTGTGTATGCATTAGTCCATGTCTTACAAAGACAGCGCACAGAGGCTAAAACAGCAGCCATTTCTCAATCAGGTCTTTCTCCCAAGAGGATGTCAGCTGTCCACTGTTAAATGTAGAGCAGAGTGGAGAGGAAAATCCAGTAAATCAGTCCCGAAGCAGAGGTTTTCCAGTTGGACCAGCTTAGGTCCTGAGGTATCAGTAGCACATGTACTGGCGTTCCACTGGGTCACCAGTCTGCTTCTGCTCACTCAGTACCAGAGCAGTCCTCTACATCCGGGGCTTGGTGGCGAAGGTCAAGTACCCGGTGTGACCTGCCATTTCCCTGGGGGGCGTTGTGGTCCTACAGAGCACAGAGGCATTGCTAGGGATGACAGGGGGGTCGGAGAAGGCCTCTAGGGGTTTGTCAGGCCCAAAGTCAGGCAGAGGGAGAGTGATGGAGCGGACATCGTGGACCTTCAGAAGAACCTCCAGGGTGCTGATCTCCTCAAAGCCCTGCTCGGCCAGCGCCTCACACGTCTTCTGAACCTGCTCGATACATGGGGAGAAGGAGCACACACGTCCCCCTGCAGAGAGAGAGAGAGAGACAGAGAGACAGAGAGAGAGAGGCAGAGACAAAGGAGTGGGGATAGAGCGAGAGAGAGGGGGAGATAAGGGGATGGAGACAGAGCAGAAGCAGAAGAAGAGAGGAGAGTCAGTATAGGTCAGTAAAAAAATACATTTAAAAAAATCTCACACTTTACTTTTGCCAATATATGTAAACATTCAGAGTTTCTTAAGTTTATATAATAAGGGCATGCTCTTCCTAGCTCCTTATAAGGCAGATTAGGATCTTTATGACAGTTTTTGAAAGACACCAGATACAGACGTGGCTCCTGAATAGGATAGTTGTACTGGGATCAAACATCTCAGATATGTAAAAAGCCATGATTTGAATCAAACCAGTCATACCATAACTGCGGCCAGGGCACAGGGCTACATTAGTAACACACATATAAACACACTGGCAACAATTGTCTCATCTTAAAATAGGGCCTTTGAGTAGCCAGCCAGAGAGAGTGGGGCCTAATCAGGTTAACACGGGGCTGGTTTGGGACAGGAGGAGGAGAGAAGAGAGGCATCCACTGCTCCCCTGGACCAGGACCAATGCCAGAGACTGAGCCAGACCTGGTGCAGTGAGGTGAGAGGGACACTCGTGCTACTAATAAGTGTAGTTTACCCCCAAGGCCTTACTTTACACAGGATCACAGCAGATCCACTGAACCATGATCACCACCTCCTCCTCTCTGGCCGAGGCATGGGACTACCAGCAGAAGGAGTGTGTTTGTTAGTTGTATGTATAGTGCTAATGGCATCTTCATTAACCTGGAGAGTAAAGAATATAAATCACACTATAGAAACACACACACAGACACACAGACACACAGACACACAGACACACAGACACACAGACACACACACACACGTACGTCATATTGGAAGAAACCAGTGTTTCGGAGTTTAGGAACATAGTAATGAGTCCATCGAGGACACACATGTTCACACATGTTAATAGAGCACTATTCAATTCAACTTAATTTCTCCCATAAGGGAACTTCTTGAGTTGGGTGGACTTGGACCGAGTACTAGACTTAAAAGAAAAAGACTTAAAAGCAAAAATCACAAGTAAAAGAGAAGCAAGATACGCCTTACAAGCCGTTGCAAAACTAATGTGGAAACTCAGATAGCAGACATTACATTGACAAATAAGACCAGCCTCTCTCTCTGTCTCTCCTCTCTGGATAGCTGTAAACACAGCCCCCTGATCCCCTGGCAACCAGGCATGAGACACAGAGAGGGAGTGGCCATCATGCCAGGATCCTGGTTCCTCCGTTCACAGCTACTCTAAATAGAGGACCAGGCCACAGGCCAAAAAATGAGAAGAATTACATGAAGAAGAAGAAAAAAAAAAAGGAAAAGAAAACCCCCCCCCCAGCAATTTCCACTGCCCCTTTCTTCAGATTCTGCCCCTTCCAGAGCGCTAGTTCTCAGACACTTTATTATCAAATCTAAATCACCAGGGAGAGGAAAATGCATGGAATGCACCTTCAACGTCAATGGTTACACAACGAATGTGCATGCACATGTGTTTGTGTGAAGCTCACATGGGGTGATATAATTGACTGGTCAAATGCACACTGCTGGATGCCCTCTGCTGAAGCACGGGGAGCCAGGTCAGTCCTCCGGAGGAAAGAGGGAGGGAGGGAGCGGTTCTCAGCAGAGCGGAATAAATCAAGTCTCTCCTAAAGGAGGCTCACGGAACCGCTCCCTGCAACATAACCCTGTATGGTCATGAGACGGATGTACATGGAGATCTGGTTTGTTTGTGTGTGTGTGTGTGTGTGTGCGCGCGTGCATGTGTGTGCGTGGGTGTGTGTGTGTGTGTGTGAAGGAGGGGGTCGATTGCAGAGAAGGGAAAATGCAGAAGTGAAGCCATAAAAGGAAGGACTGCAAAGTCAACAGAGGGTAAAAGCAGGAAAGGTAGGAAAGGTTGCAAGAGTCGCCTCTGCGTCAACGCTACTCCCCCATCCCCTGTCCTACATTCCATTTGATATTGGGGCTTGGGCTTTAATCTGATTCTGTCTGTTTGTGTGCCTCGGGATTATTAGCAGCAGCTCAATCTTATAAACCAGCTCATAAACCGCTGATCCAAAGCGTCCAGACCAAACTGCACCAGAGCACAGTGAACCTCATAACCCTGCGAAGCGCTCCGCCCCTGACCCCCCCCCACAGTAAGCCTACACAGACCACTCACTGACTGCCCCACTGAGCGGACGACGTGCCCAGGCCTGCCCCCGCTGCACTGTGGGTCCTGGTCTCCATGGAGACTACTGCATGCTCTAGGTCACTTTGCTATGCGTGCCTCTGACAGGGGACAAACAGTAAAGAACACACACACGCAAGGGTGAACTTAATGAGAGCTTTGCTGACCCGGATCAATATTCAATTTTAAGATGTAGTGCCATGCCAGACAGAGAACAACGGGCTGGCTGGTATTCCACAGTGGTCCGGCTGAGTCTATTTCTCCATGTTTTTTCACCATGTGGCTCTGTCTCTCTTCACACGTGCACGCTCACACAGGCCTCTTACCGTGTCTCTTCAAGGCAGTCTTGGCGTGTACGATGGCCTCCCAGGGCGAGGGGATGTCCAGGAAGACTGCGTCTGCCACCCCCGTCACACCAAAGCCGTCCTTGCAGACGTCCTGGTTGCGGACGGTGACCAGGTGGCCCACGCGGTGCTCACGGAACTCCTCCTCCGCCTTCTCAGACCGCTGCTGGTGGAACTCCACCGTGTGCAGGTGGCCTGTGGGCGCGACGGTACGCAGGATGGCATGGGACAGGGACCCGCTGCCTGTACCTAACCAGAACCAAACCAGAGGGGAAAGGGTTAACGCTTGTGCCCAATCACAGATGTCCAGGCCTTGATAACTGACAAGATGCATACGCGAGGAGCACAGAGCTGATGCAATGCAGATGATGCAACGCTGCATGTAATAAATGTGCGTGTTTGTTTCTGCAGTAACCCAATCATGGGCTGTCATATGAGCACAACAATAATGGCCGTTGTGTGTTGAGTGTCTAGAGTGGACTGATCATGTGACTGGCGGTCAGGGCAGAGGGACATGGCGATGGGCTATCGTGTCCCTTCCTCCCTTCCCCCCCCCCAACCCCTCCTCATATTGCGTCACTGCTGCTTTTGTTCTCATGGCAACAATGGGGGCAATGTTTGCCCCACAGCGGCACATTGACATGCTAAACGCAACGCCGCTCGACCGGATGACTGACGTCAGAGTGTGGGGCGCAGCAGAGGGGCGAGAGCTGCACAGCCACTGGACCTCTAACCAGACCTCTAACCAGACCTCTAACCAGACCTCTAGCTGGCCAAGTGTCCAGTCTAGAGGAAAAGATCACACTGTACGTTATCTTCATGGGTTTCTAACTAAACGGCAGTTCAGAGTAAGGGTGTCCGTGCACACAACTGCACGGACGAGCTTGTGCAACACAGCATGGACAAATCCATGTCCTTGTGTGTAATGGATGGTCTAGACACTGACACTGACCAAGCACCAAAGTATCTCCACAATAGTCGACAGTCGCTCTGCCAAGTTGTAAGTGGGCCTACAGAGAGCACTGTGGACAAAGTATTCCCAACAGAACTTTCCTATTCAGTGGTTACAAGAGCTCATTCAGAGTCAGAGAGTAGTGTTGTTCATAAGACTGCGAGAGAGAGAGAGACAGGGAGATAGACAGATCTACCATTTGTAAGGGTTTGCTGATAAGTGGAGATGCCTGCTGGCCTGGTTGAAGATGATAGCAGCAGGCCCAGAGCCTAAAGCCTCTCCGCATCTCACACACTGCCCACAGGACACTGCCACTCACTCTTCTTCTGAGCACCCATTAGCTTTCACATAATGCCGGCGTTGATGCAAACTGCCAAGACTCGAGACTCCTATCAAGATTTCTAATCTATTCCTGGCAGAAGGCTGGAGCCTGGTCAGTGTGCAGCTATGTGGGAAGATATGAACCTACAACAAAAAAAAAAAAAAGCAGAACATGAGAACAGGAGACCTTGAGCTAAGCTAGCGCGGTGACCTTCAGCGCAATCTATCTGCAAGGTGACTCCTCTAAGTTACATTCTCATTCTCACGAAACACCCAGAACAGCCAACTGATAATCACCACTAATCGCTGCATGTTTATATAGCTCAATCACATTGTCACTCTCAGGACACAAAATGTATGTCAGTCCTCAGATTATGCACGACTGCACTGCACAAATGACGCTTTGAAAGTGCACTAGATTATTGTTAGCATCCCATAATATGAATTAATCAGCTAATGGAACACATTCAACATGTAATTAGTTGATAAGCTTCCAAGGTCTTATCAGCTAGTACCATCAATATTTGGGAATGAGTTCTGACTAGACATCCAGTGGTGTGATTTTGTTGTTGTTGTTGTTGTTTACAGAATGAAACAGGTTTCTCCAGTTCATATTAACACTTTAATTAATTGGCTAAATTGGACACCATTGCTTGATGTTCCACAACTAACTAAAGCTACTCTGTCATGGTGCACTGTAGTGCTGCCTCAGCCTTTTGCCCTGTGTGTATTGTATGAAAGTGAGCCAGCTTTTTCCTATACAGCTTCATCCACACGAGAAGAGGCTGAGAAACGTGACAACACTGCAGACATGTTGCAGTCCTCTGTTATGCTATAGGGGGAGGGAGGGGGCTGACTAAGCAGTTTCTCTCATCAATACAGTGTCTGGCACAGGGCACACACGTTTAACAGTGTTCCATCAATAATCCCAGGACTGGGGCGGAACAGCACAGCAGTAAAGCATGATGAAGCACTGCGGCAAGAAAGCCAGTCTGCCTAGAGGCCCCCCTGAGCACGTACACACAGACTGCATCAGACATCCATTACACCCCCACACACTTTACTTCGGCATTACGGTCAGCCAGTGGACAATGCTTTCATGGGGATATTTCTAGACGGGGCTATAGTGTTCCTAAAAGAATTACTGGAGTCCAGTTCATGTCCATAAAAAACTGGCAGCTCAACAGGCTGAATAAAGAATAACGGGAAATAAAGGGCGCTGAGGTGAATTTTGAAACATGCAAGCACTCTTAGGCATAGGGTGTTGAGCTAACTTTTAGAAAGGACTATAACTATACATAAACAGCAAGCCTTTTAGAAAGGACTATAACTGTACATAAACAGCAAGCCTTTCAGTATACAGTTTGAAAACTGAAAGCAGTTGACATCTGAGGGATGAGAATTCAGAATGTGTCATGAAAAGACAGTCCTGATGCGATCCTCTCAGCTTCCCTCAGACAGGAGTGGGTGCAATTGCTAAGTGGCTTCTCTGTTCCAAGATTCATCATTGGCGTCACATTTTGCCCTTTGTAGAATAGTTTCCCACTGATCCAGTGACAAACTCCTCCAGGCCTCCTCTCATGTCTGTGATGCTCTTCTGCATTTACACAGCTACATGCAATCCACTATATGATAATGTCACATACACTGTTATTCTTGGAAATACCTCAAATAAATGAAAACAGCGGGTTTCGTGCCTCACCTGATTCACAGACGACAGACCCAGGCTTGAGCTCAAGCATCATGGTGATGTTGGCGATGTCTGTGGTGTAGAGGATCTGAGTGCGATGGGGCAGGTTGAGGGTCCACAGCTCTGGGGTGGGGTGCAGCACATAGACCCACCCGCCTTTGCTGCAGGTGACCTTTGTGCCGAAGCGCTGGCCTATGAGGTCTGTGGAGTGGCGGATGACTCCGTACCGTGTTTGTGTCTGGGCACCCTTCTGTACCTTGACTGGCATCATGGAGTCATGACCCAGGAATATAATGGCTACATCACCCTCCTGGATAAACTCCGAATACTCCACAAAACTCATGACAGGTCCACTCCTACCACAGGGGTCTGTATGGGGGGAAACAAAGTGAAGGATCCAAAATATTATGACTGCAAGGACTATAAGTCATGAGTGAAACTGAAAGGTATTGCTGGCATTCTCAAAGCCTACAGCTTCCCTTAAACAAATAAACAAAAAATGGTCAGTTATAGCTAAGGGACACATCTGCCAGTTCTTGATGACTATATGCATTGGAAGAAACATGCATAAAGTTAACACGTGAGGCTAGACAGCACAAACATGGGTCCATAATGATCCTAATTTAAGGCTGAATGCTTCTCTCTGCGACATGACATGATTAGGATAACTTGTTGGGGCTTATTTGAATGTGGCTGAATATGTTGTTTTTATTTATTTATTTATGTTAACACAAATTCAGTAACGGACATATGTCCGTTAACACTAAAAATCCTAAAAACAATAACCTAGAATTGATGATACTCAATTCACTTGAATCTCAAAAAAAACATTCTTAAAAATGCATGCGTACACGCCACGCGCCTTTGTATATTTACATTCAAAAATGTATCATTTAATTCTGGCTAAACTGACAGTTTATTTTCAAAGAGGAGCAGATAGAGGACAGACCTCACTTGACGGCCTACACCTGAAACAGCCACAACCATGGCAGAATATATGGAGAAACTGTAAGTGGAAAACATCTTATTATTTGCCTGATACAGATCATATTTTCACCACAGTGTTTATTTAGCCACAGTGGGGTAAACTAAATGAGCAGCAGTTAGCTAAATAGCAGTGTTAGTTTCTGGCTAGCTAGCCAAGGGGGCAAGTATAGCCAATAAACATCTATCCACACAAGCAAGCAAATTAGCAAGCTAATGTTGTTCGGCAAGGTCCCGGTGCAGAACTCAACTGGTCTCAACAATGCTAACTATAGTAGCTAAGCTTTCAGATCTGACACCATTCATTCAGCCTCTTGACCCACCTTCTGAAAAATAGCTTGATTAAAAAACATAAAAGGTTGTATAGGCTATTGATATCACAGTGATTTCCAAATGAGGTTGACGATACTTTGTGGCACTTCAAGCAGGAGCTCTCACATCAGTCACCACGTGGTCTTGTTGGTGAGTGTTGTAACTGAGCGGAGGAGGCTCACGTTTACACACTATGTGCCTCCGTTACAGAGACAGCCACACACTAAGGCGGCGCAGATGATGTGTGAATCTGTGAATCGGCGCAAATGCTGCGCTTCGTAGATGCGCTCAAACAGCTGAAATGTGTTATTTTCGGCTCCAGTTGATGACGTTAGAACTTTTAAAAAGACAGGAGAAGAAACTGGCGAATGGTCAATTAACAACTGGAAATCGTGTTGGCATTGATGCATACATAATAATGTAAAAGTATGTGTCAGACCTACGAAATATCACTTTTACATGGAGACATTGACATGAATCCCAAACAGTTATTATGGAGCCCTTCTGATTCTCAAATAAACCAATACACTAGTCTTCAAAAAACAATATGCAGCCCTTGTTTTTACCCTCTTCCCAAAATTGTAATGAAATAGTGGAGGTGATGAAGGGTAATATGAAAACTCCAATCTATTATAGCCTCGTCGTCCAATAAAATGAATGGACTACAAATACTGGCCAATGGGAGCAGACTTCATCTACTATAAAGTACCGTCTCCAAGATCATTTCCTACCGGACAACCGCAATAACAGTGGTGGGTAAGCTCCTCGGACGGAAAAGAAATAAGGATCTTTGTGTCATCCAGTAATCAGCAGGATCCACAGCAGGTATGACCACTGAGCTGTTTCTCCTTATTCGATCAATAACTCTTAATCATAGTGCTATCAAAGTAGTTTTAACCCGAAATCAGCGTGTGTTTTTTTTTTACTAAGAGACAAATACTTGGTTTTATGTTGAGACAGATCGTCCTTTCTCCGTGCACCTTAAAAAATAAAATCCGTTATATTAGGCCGCCTACAATACCGAAGACTGCATGTAGGATATTTGATATAGCATCCACATGAAATGATGAGCTGTGAAATAATGAGGACATTATATGAAATACATCTAGTATCAAATATTTGCAACAATTAGGCCTACCTAAATCTAATATATTTCCCGGTTATAGGAAAGTGATTTGTCATTAATCTGTTGCAATGTCGCGCAGAATCGACTTTGAAATGTAGATCCCTGTGCCTCCAGTATGCCGAACCTTGGCACCTGTTACAATATTGGCACATCTTTTTGGTTACTCTTTTTAGGGATAATGAATTGGCCATTGGTTTCCAACATTTTATAGGCCTGTACACATTTTACCCTTGTAGAGAGGTTGATCAAATAGGGATGACGTCACTGCGCAGTCTTTGGTATTTGACATGCATTCCATCACTTCGCCTCTCCCTCGTATCTACTGTACAATTTACGTTGTGCTCTTATATTCGTCTGATTATTGTTCAATGCAATCAGTGGTTTGTTGTATCTGCACATCGTGCTCGTTCTCTCTCGCATCTCGCATGAAAAAAAATATTTGACTTGACTTTCTGTCGTACGTGCCTTATTTTTAATATCAATTTCACCAGTTTTTCCTCCACTCCTTGTTGCGTTCAGGGTTCAGCCATGCCTAACACTCACAACGAGCAGAAGATGAAGTATGCCTCCAGTGAGGAGTTCCCAGACCTCACCAAGCACAATAATCATATGTCCAAGATCCTGACTCCTGCCATCTACGAGCGGCTGAGGAGCAAACAAACGCCCAGTGGATTTACATTGGATGATGTCATTCAAACTGGGGTTGATAACCCAGGTAATGACCCCAAGCGGCTTTCAACCGACAAGCCATCTGTTCTGCCTATTAACGTGCGTTTAGTGAGGGCATTTCAGGGATCCGATGTGGCCGACGTTTCAAGGACACACCTTTGTTCTGCACAGTGACCTTGCCGATGGGTTAAAATATTACATCAAGATTTTGCATCAAGTGTATAGTTGCAGTTTATTGAATTGGTCTGCACCTGTCACTCAGTGTTAGTAGCTGGAACAGGTCAATTATTTGGTTAGTCAGGCATGCCATAATAACATTTTACATGCAAAAAGACTGTCACTAGTTGGTCCTACAACAGCTGACAGTTGCCCCCTTACTAGCCTACCAAGTTGCCCCTTACTAGCCTACCAAGTAAGCCTAACACTTTTAAGGAGAATGTAGATTTCAAATTGCCATCCACATTTTTAAGCATAACAGGTAGCTTCCCCTTACCCTGTAGAATGTGTTTGTTGTTATTGTTCAGCAATGATCAATTGGCCAAACTGACAATCAAGAGGATGTCACCTGATGAGGAGTACCCAGACCTAAGCCAGCACAACAACCACATGGCCAAGTTCTTAACCCAGGATATGTACAAGCAGCTACGAGAGCGTGCAACCCCCAACGGCTTCACCATAGATGGGGTCATTCAGACAGGGGTTGATAATCCTGGTAAAACAAACCCATCCTGAGTCTCAGTAGGCCTATAAGAGCTTGATGAAATTCTAAGCATTGATCAGAGTGTTGTTCTTGTCATTTGTATTTGTCTCCTTCTAACCTCATCCTGATTGATCTCTCTCTAGGTCATCCCTTCATCATGACTGTGGGATGTGTGGCTGGCGATGAAGAGACATATGAGGTGTTCAAGGAGCTGCTGGACCCAGTCATCCAGGACAGACATGGAGGATACAAACCCTCAGACAAGCATAAGACTGACCTCAACCCAGACAACCTGAAGGTATAGTACTGTACTCTTTATGTTCCAGGGTGACACACGGCTAAATGTCTGTCATTTTGGAGATGGAGACCCCTTTATATAAGTAATCTACTTTCCTGCAGAGGTTAACCATTGTGTCTTCTGATAGGGTGGAGATGACCTGGATCCCAACTACGTCCTGAGCTCCCGTGTCCGAACAGGCAGGAGCGTCCGTGGGTTCTGCCTGCCCCCACACTGTAGCCGTGGAGAGCGAAGGGGTGTTGAGAAGCTCTCCATAGATGGTACTGAGAAGAGGGACAATGTGGCAACAGTTTAAAATGTTACTTGGAGTGGCTAGGGTGGTACATGGAATTCAGCACAGATGTTTAGATGAGGGCTAACGGGAGGGGAGGGGAGGGGACATCAAGAGGCTGCAGTGGGCAGAGAACCTGATGTGCCACGAAGTACATAATGGCAGGCTTAGGATAAAGGTGGATGTTTCTGTCCAGCAATGACCAATAATGGAGCAGAGGATGGACAGCTCTGGCCATTCTGCACAGCAATGGGTCAGGAGCTCTGGATGCCACCCTATAATGATGTATTTCAACATTACTGTGTAGAGGGCCCCCTCTAGTGGTGAGACAACTGAATGTACAAGTTATTGACAGGAGAGGCGAGTTGTATGGGATGTCTTTGTTAAACAGTTTAGGTCACTGGCTTTGTTTGGATGCTTTGAATAGGTCATTTCTTTCTTGATGTAAATACTGGTGTTAAATGGCAGGATTAGTGAAAGTTGGCCCCTGGTCCTAGCATAGATTTATTTTATTTATGATGACTGATAGATGGATGATTACCTTACTTTGACAAATGTATTTGTAAGTCGCTTTGGATAAAGGCGTCTGCTAAATGCCAAAAATGTAATGTAAATGAAAGTAAGATGGGGGACACCACACATTTAATCCTCCAGCTAAACAGTGATTCAGACAGAGCTGATGTATTTGTTCCTCTACAGCTCTTGCCTCCTTGTCTGGTGACCTGAAAGGGAAGTACTACGCCCTGAAGAACATGACAGAGAAGGAGCAGCAGCAGCTGATTGATGACCACTTCCTGTTTGACAAGCCTGTGTCTCCTCTGCTGCTGTCTGCTGGAATGGGCCGTGACTGGCCTGATGGCAGGGGGATCTGGTGAGTCAAGGTCTTTCCTCCAATGCATTTAATAAGGCTTGGTTCTTGTATTTGGTGCTTCAGAAACCTTATTTCCTGAGCTCAAAGGAACATTATTTAGAGGCTCTCCATTTGTCCTAAGGCACAACGAAAACAAGACTTTCCTGGTCTGGGTCAACGAGGAGGACCACCTGAGAGTCATCTCCATGCAGAAGGGCGGCAACATGAGGGAAGTGTTCCAACGTTTCTGCACCGGCCTCACCAAGGTGAGACCCAGGGAATATCTGATGGGGATGAATGGAAGTCATGTCAACCATAATTTACCATCGTATACACATTCAAAATGTGGTGCTCTTTATAAAAATGTTGACAGTTATTGACTCTGTGGCAACATCAATGTTTACTTTTCTTTTACTAAATTCTGCCCCCCCAAATCTCCTTCTCCTTAGATTGAGTCTCTGTTCAAAGACAACGGCCATGCATTCATGTGGAATGAGCACCTGGGCTATGTGCTCACATGCCCATCTAACCTGGGCACAGGGCTGCGTGCTGGAGTCCATGTCAAGATCCCCAATGTCAGCAAGCATGCCAAATTTGAGGAGATCCTCAAGAAGCTGAGGCTCCAGAAACGTGGAACAGGTAAAGAAAATGTTGTCACAATTTCATGTTTGTTCCTAGTTCTTACAACCGTACAGTACAAGCATATTAAGGCCATACAATTAAGAGTAATAATGCTGACAATTAATGCATTTCTCCAAAAGGAATATTGTATCTGTTACGAAACCCCTATATTGACTGGTGATTCTAACGGTCTGCCGCTTCCCAGGTGGGGTGGACACCGCGGCTGTGGGTGGAACATTCGACATCTCCAATGCCGACCGATTGGGCTTCTCTGAGGTGGAGCTGATGCAGATGGTGGTTGATGGAGTGAAGTTGCTGGTTGAGATGGAGAAGAAGCTGGAGAAGGATGGGTCAATCGACGACCTGATTCCCGCCCAGAAGTGAACTCTCCTGATTTGATACCCCTCCCCCCTCCCCATGTCTGAATGAATGTGTGACACTACCCTGGAATGCACGCTGTATTAAAGAGCACGTACTCTCTCACGCAAGGTCTTCTTTCAATGTGAGAGTGGATCTGAATACATGAGAATAAAATGTTTCGATCTGTGGTTGACTGCATTTGTTCTTTTTCGCTCCATGCATGCTGAAGTTACACATGATCCTTCTTAGTACGTAAATAAGCCACATGAGCAACCCTTAGCATGAAAAGTAAAGACTGTGAACCATGTTTACAGACATTTTAATTGAGACACTGGTGACTCTGACCTTGTGAGCATACATTTTACATGAATTCCATGATCTCTACTTTTAAACAATATAAAAGAAAAATGGAGTATAACAATGTGTGGCTGTCTTGAAGTAAGATACATTATTTACACTGAAAACAAAATGCTAGGTTTCTCATGAGGAGAGAAAAGATGAAATAAATAATATCAAAGACTAGAAATGCTCTTTGTCCACGTTCACAGCATGACAAATCATATTCAACTCGTTATGTTGGCCAAATATGGCCAGATTATACTGTAGTTATTAGTAAGTTATTCAGTGATTATTGCCAAAGCATTACTCTATACATTATAATATTCAATACATACTCTGTGTATTTTGTTAAAAAAAACATTTGGAAACTGCTACTTTAATGATTGTACAGCTTAAATACTTTCTAGATAATATTTTGCCCTTTTGTTCATAGCTTTAACTCATTGGAGACTTTGGAAGCAATGTTCTTAAAAGCGATGGATGAGCCGGATATCCTCTTAAATCTCACACCGTTGAGGGAGAGGCGGGGCAGCTTGCATACCTCCATCTCCCATTGGACAAGGTTCTCAGCATGTCCATCACCATGGACACAGAGCAGCAGGAAACACTCTTGCTGTTCATAGTCGCAGTTGTTGGCGTCGAGCACCTTGCGAATCTCCCTCATGATGTCGCAAGGTTCCATAGAGCTGGTGGTCCTCATACTCCAAGTGAATCTGAGGGAGCGGGGTTTACCGTCTTTACTTTCCCCTTTCTGATCCCCAGGTACATGGCGACTGTAAGGGGTGAGACAAGAAAGAAAGAAAGAAAGAAAATGTATCCAGCAAATCTGTACAATTGTGTCCTTTTATATAAATATATATATAGAGAGAGTGTGTGCGTGTGTTTGAATAATTACTTGTTTTTAGAGATCTCAATACACAAATACAAAACCATGCAGAATTTTGGGGTAGTAAGCATGCAAATAACTGGTGGTAATGCAGCACACAAGCAGAGCACCATGCAGACTAGGGGAGCACAATCACAACGGGATGCATGTACTTAAAGGACCGACAATACCACACATCCCATTCAGATACCCTTATAAGCGTTTCTGATGGTAAGGGAAAGATCCTAGATGGACCGAGGGGACTACTGATTGACTGAATGGATGGATGGATGGATTCATAGCACAGTGATGGGGGAGTCATTAAGCCTGTGGTCAGGAACGCAAGCACAGACACCTCACCTTGAGCCCTCAAATCTCCCGTTTCTCTCAAACTCGGTTGAGACTCTGTGTCAGATGTTGAGGGAGCATAGGAAGATGAGGAGGGGGGAAAAGACAAAAAACTGAAATGTTGACTCGCAAAGAAAGTTTTTTTGTCATTGAAAGATCACGGAGAACAGAGAAATATATTGTTTACATACAGAGAGAACAAGTAACAATTACACTGAGTTATAAAAACAAGAAAGCCACCACCAAATATAACCTCATTGTGGAACTCTTAACATGAAACCCGCACAGAAAATATTGATGATTTTCAAGATATATGGAATAAATGGAGCTTGAACTGGTCACACTGATCAGTCTGACTGGGGTTCACACTTTCTTGCTTCTTTAACCAAACATTGAAACCCAGATAAAAACAAAACAAAAAAAAAGTGCTTCTACAGACCACATACAGCAAGGGGACATGGTAATGTATGCTATGACCATATGAAAGCTTGTGTAAGCTTGATAACACAAAGAGATTCACCCAAACACACAGACACACAGTTCACCTACAGTCCACGCATACAAACACACTGTGCATTACTTCCACTGCATGCAGACACCACATGTTGACACTGGCGCTGGTGTGGGAGGACTCATGCCATCTACACTGGTCTGGAGGGGAGGGGGGGTTGAAAGCCGGACAGTGTCTCTTTAGGAGGCGAACACGTGTCCTCTATTTCTTCTCTCTCTTGGCACTGGATGTGTTTAGGAAGGGGGTTCGTTTGAAAGACAAGCAGACTACTTAGTCACTGTGGGAGAGAACAGACCGCTGCAATGTTCAGAGACGGTAGATACTGTATATGGCGCAGTCCTCTGATGCTTTTGAGTTGTGGGCATCAGGCTCCAGACATGCAGACTAGCCTTGAAATTAGTCAACAGGGGGGTAGAGGAAACATTATTCCTGAGGGGTCTTGGTTAGTGTTTTGCAGCATTGTGATGGCCCAAGGGACAGGGGCAAGAATAGAAGGACAAAAAAAGGTCTGAGACTGTATTTGGGACAGGGAGAGGCTGTGAGTGTTTCACATACACATATGGGAGAGGGAAACATGACCGGGTGTGTATCAGAGTTTGTTCTCTCACATAACTCGAACACAGACAGAGCTCTCGCACTCTTTGTGGGGATAGGGGTTTAAGTGATCCCTTACTCTAGATCTCCATCTGCGACTTCCTACAACTCTCTATATCTTCCGCTCCTGAATCTGGAAGAAAAGATGGATTCTGAAAAAAAGTGTGTATTTTTTTTTTACGGATACATGAGAAGAGAGAAAGAAAGAAAGAAACTTGATGTAAGACATGATCACAGGCCGCAAACGCCAGGGTGACAAGGAGGGAGAGGGAGAAGAGGAGAGATTGGTGGACAGAAGACTTACTAAGAGTCTTTGCTCCCTGGGCAGAAGGGATGGCAGGCCCTGATTTGGCTGTCTGCCGTTTGGATGGGTCAATACTGACCCTGAGGGGAGGAAGAGCAGTGAAAGGTTGAAGGTTAAAGGACACAGAAAGGTCAGGGAGACATTGGCACACAGCAGTAAAACTGAGGTGAAGAGTGAAGGTAGGAACAGACAGAGTGAAACTAAAAACGTAAATCACTGAGACAAGAGATGAGCCCTAAGTCTGAATACATACAACCAATAGTTTCCAAGATGTTGTTACCCACAAATAAGACTCAACAGAAATAAGACTCAACAGAAATAAGACTCAACAGAGAAATCAAGTGAGTGACAAAGACAAGGTAAAGGAAAGAGATGGGATCATGGGAGGGTTGCGATAGGTGATTCAACTCATGGCACTTCCTGAGATTTAACATTACAAAATGCCACTAGATGGCAGTGTGTCATTACACTGACGAGGTATAGGAGGGTTTTGGCTTTCCTTTGCAAGCCATTTGCTGGTAAAGACAACATCAACTGACAGATGATAATGTCTAATATGTTTCCAAACTGATCACGTATTAAATACGGTAAAAATTGTTAACAATGACCACTTCGAGCCTCTGAACAGTCAGTCAGAGTGACCTTGCTATTCAGTATGACTCCACAAAAAGCCAAACAAAAAAACTAAAAACAAATCATGTTTCACTACCAGTCGATCACTCATGGATGTGTGATTCAACTAACCAATAACGCACAAAAGTGAAACTCCAAAGCCAAACGATGCATACTTAACGCTCGACAAAATGATCTATAGCCAGCAGTCCACAGTACAATGCCAAGCTCATTGCTACTACAGGACACCAACATTATCAGAGAGCATTGGTTGCAACCATTAAAAGTTAAATCAGCAATGACAGAGACACAGCGATCGAGGCAAGATAAGATAGAATCCTCCTACCATTTATGTACACACGTTGAACACAGGCTTATAAACTGGCAGATAAACTTACCTGAAAGAACCGTTCAATACGAAACAATCATCACTTTGTGAAAAACAAACCACAGTCAATAGCAACTGCCCAGCCAGTCCCAACCCCACGTCATGCATGCGTTGGTGATTGATTAGTGGCAAGCTTTTTGTTGGCTGTAGATTTGTATCTGAATGATCGAGGGGGGCCACACCACAGTCTGGAACAGCCTTAAACTCTAGAGTCCTCAAACCAATCACAGCCACAAAGACAAGAGCTTCTAAAGCAGTGTGTTAGTTAAGCTCCGGCTGCTTACAAGAGTGTAGTTGATTAAGTGCAACACACTGAAGGCAGTAGGAGGTCCTACCTTTTGGTAAACCTGAATGACATGTTTCTATAACAGAAATACAAAGAAACAGTGAAAATGGTGAAGATGCTGAAATCAGCAATGGTGAAAGGGAGATTCAAAATGTGAGATGTTGATTTCTATTCCTCGTTTCAGGTCAGTTATGGGACATCACAGGTCTGTTAGTAATCTGGGCTCTCCAGGGACTTTCATTTCACTCAATAGGGAATGTCCCAATCTACATAACTCCTGCTTCCTGTTTTATGTACTATTGATGCATAGTCACAGGTCCCGGACAGAAAGTGAAACACATTTCCCAGGCTAGGTTTTTAGCATGTTTAAACCAATCTATTTTAATAGGACTGTGAACGTTTCCCACAATGTAACTCTTGACATTGACATTAAAAAGCATTCTCTTTAATGACCACCCAAAAAGGTTGAAATGTGCACCATATACGGGGTCGTTATGGTACACTTTTGGGCACCCTGGGTTCAGAATTGAGTTCATTAGAATGGAGTTGTGGCCCGTGACCTACCTGCGTGTGAGTTTGGAGGTGAGTTTGGAGAAGAGGTTGCTGGAGCCGCGGCTGCGGGTCTGGGACAGGGGGGCAGCGTCGTGGGACAGGGTGGGCGAGGCAGGGGGGCCGTTGTAGGTGGCCGTGCGGCGTTCCCTCAGCTGGCCCCCATGGAAGGTGCTGCGGCTGGCTGTGCCTCGTGGGAAACGTAGTCGGTCAGGTGTGCTAGCGCTGGTGATGCTGTGGGTGGAGGCTACAGGGTTCCTCTGGCCAGGAGACACAGCCACACTGTGGGGGTGGATGGGAGGGGAGAGATGTAGTACTGTGCATAGCATGGTCAAGGGCCATCGACTGTGGCCATTTTCACCTAAACCTTCAGGTCCAAAATGAATGACCTTATTTATCTTAAAATGAATTATGACAAAAACTGGATTTTACTGGATGTCAATTACTTAGTAGATGCATTTGTGTCGTCTACTGTATGTTAATCTAAAAATAATCCTAGGTAGTGCATCACTATTATTAGTTTTGGGATCAACTAATAACAGAGGCAAACTTGTTTGGGGGAACTGGCTGATGGGATAATATGGGAGAGAGTGACGCAGCTCTACGCAGCCAGGCCAGAGGTGGGTGGTGGAGCTGACCATCAAGGTCACTGCCGGACCAGGGTTCAGAGGTCAAAGCAGAGGATGGAGGATAGATTAGGAGGCAGATTTGTGAGTGTGAGTGTTTGTAAAGGGTGGGACCATTTCCCACAGGTGTTACAGAGGGGGAGAGATATCATCCACAGGCTGGTTAGGGATGGAGTCCACAGTTGAATTAGAGAGAGAGAGGGCTGGACGTTGGGGCTGTAGTGTGGGTTAGAGAGGGCCCTGAGGTAGGTCTACATGTGAGGAGAGAGAGAGAGGTGAGACAGACGGAGGTTGAAGGCCCTGCCGTCTTACTTGGGCCTGTAGAAGTCCAGGGCGCAGTGGGAGTAGGGCAGCGTGGCCCAGCCTGAGTGACAGGAGGACAGAGGGCCAACTGTGTGATACCTCAGCCGGACCGAGCTGGACGAGGCAGCGAACACAGGCGCAAAGGCAGAGGAGGGGCTAGTCGCACAAGCCCACATCTCAGTCATGCTGTGACACCACACCCCAGCACAGGCAGAAACGTGAGGAGGAGCGGTAGTAGTAACAAAAAAATTAAAAAAAAAAAGATATGAGAGAGAGAGAGAGAGAAGAAAAAGGGCCAAAAAAGACAAGTGGAAGGGAAAAAGAAAGAAGAGCAGGTGATGGAGGGTCTTTCCCCCTTGATGCCTTGGTCTTGTGTTTCTTTAAGAACTATTTATGATAATAGCATTTCTACATTTAGTTCTCTCGTCCGTGTCCTTGTGGGAGAACAGTTACGGTGATGTCGTGTCATAAATGCTGCCATTGAGTTTTCCTGTAGAGAAAGGACCCCTAGGAGTTCAGAGTTGGGAATACAGCACTCAAATCACGTCTTGTTCCTTACCTGTTCTCCTTCCCATTGGGAATGACAGAGAGGCGGTCTGTGGCGTTCCTGTCACTGCACACGTACGTGTTTCTCCTCGTCATCCCACTAGACGCAGTGTTATTCTGCAGATAAAAATAAAAGAAGAAGAAGTGAAGGTAGAGTGACCTACATGTACATACTGCATTCATCTTCAGAAGAATATATACGTCACTGAAAATGGAGTGAATTTGCAGAACACTCACGTTGGGGGCAGTGGTGTCACCCTTCTTGCGGTCAGGAATATCAGCCTTGTTGGGGTTGTTGGCATTGCCTAGAAGAGGGCTGGAGGGAGCCACACTGCGGCCCCCTGGGGTGTTGGGTTTGCGAAGCTGCACCCCTCCCTCTTCTTTGATGTTGTTTTCAGCCGTGCTGGTCTGGCTCCTCTTGGGGTGTCCTATCCCTGGGGGGACATTCTGACCAACTGGAAAGGAGAGAGCAAGAGGGAGCAAGAGAATGAGAGGAAATTGTAGAGAGAGAAAGAGACACAGAAATGTTATTGACCTACACAGCAAGGCATCAATTACAGGTCACCCTTAAGCCAAAAATGATGAGGTCTACTATAACGGAATGTTAAACTTGACTGCCAGACTCACCCTGGTCACTGTAGCGTCTCTGTTTCTGATTGGAGGAGATGCTCCTCTGGACTTTGTGGGAGGGGGATTGACCGTTGATCTCACTGTTTGGCCGGGGCTTAGCCAGGGACAGGTTGCTGCTGGAGGTCGAGTCACTGGGCTCCAGCTGGGAGGCAGACATCACAAACACACACTCTGATGTTAGAAAACAACGCTAACCATTATAGTCCTGTCTAAAGTAATTGGACACAGGGAAATAATAATGCACACTAGACCAAATATTGGAATAAGTATCCATTGTGTTGTTCGGACCTCAGATGACTTCCTCCCCAACAGCAGATAGGTGGCGGTGATCTCGTCATACTTCATCTTGGCCAGTGACTCCTGGATCTCCTCTAGAGAGTAACCCATCCCCACCATCACATCTGGAGGATCGATCACACACACACACACACACACACACACACACACACACAGTTTTTTCACAGCGTATCAAATGCAGCAACCTCACCATGCGAGTGAGTCAGCATACAGGCTCAGGTGTTATCACCCCCCCCCCCATCACTCAATCAGTCAGCTGCAGACAGGTGTTGATGCTGAGGGGAGAGTGGGGCCTCCCGTCCACACAGCCCCCCCGTCCAATCACTCCCACCCCTGCTGCCAGCCTCACGTTGAGAGGAGCATGCCAGTTGGAGAAGCTCATGGAGCTGCAGTTCCATCATGTGCCCCTTCATACATGAGCTCCCTCAACATCATCCTCTCCATCGCTCCATTAGGATGACCAGTGTTACCATGACGCGTGTGTTCTAGTACATCAGGCTTCCAAACACAGTGTGTCATTTGAAATGGGGCAAGAGAAATGGGGAGCTTCGTCTCTCCACCAGACTACCAGAGCGCTTAAAGAAACATGTGATAGCACTCCCTCTCTCTCTCTCTCTGCCCCTCTGCACCAGGCGACGGAGAGCTGACTCTAACACATGTGCTCTGACAGAGATCCCAGCTGCTGTTATGCAATACCCCCACACTCCAGAGGACATCTTTCAGAGCGCACTCCCTCCCTTTCTCTCCTCCATTTCCTTCCTAGCCCCCCTTCTTGCTTTTATCCAGGGCACGATGTTGAGCCTTTTTCTTTTTTTTCTCTCTCTCTCTCTCCCTCCCTCTCTCTCTCTCTCAAACAGGGCTGCTTTTATGCTGCGTTTCATCTTTTCTTTAACACTGTACAGTGCTTAAACTGAGAGCTGCTGCTGCTGCCTACACATGCTGGGAGTTTTGAGGCTCAATAACAAGAGCTGTTGTTTTTTTGTTGTTCCAAGTACCTATTCTCTTCTGATCTGTGATGTCCAGTTCTGGTTCTACAAAAGCCTTGAGCTCGTCCTCCTCTGATCCTGCGTTGATCCAGCGGTCCTTCATGATTTGCTGAAATAGAACAGGACAACATGACAAAGGGTCCTATCAATCAGGTAAACAGTCATGTGACATCACGTCCAGATGTGTGGATGCAGGGGATAAGCAGGCCCAAGTTATGCTCTCTTTAATCCACTTGAAGTTTAACTTCCATTTAAATTGAATAATTAATTGAATTATGGTTCCCTTTGAAATTAAATGAATGATTTGGAACATAAATATTAGTTATGACGCAATAACCCATTGTTTGAGAGACACATTTCCATTTAGAATCAGTCTAATCAAATTTCAAAATCAACTGGGCAACCGTTACAAAACCGTCTAAATATCAAACCCATAAGCATATTACGATTTTTCAATGCTACATTCTTAACAAAAGGTAGCAGAGGGATGTGAACATGTATAATATGCACATACAATCTAAGGCAACTCTGTGTCGTGCCTGTACTCTGGACTGATTCTGCACTTCTCTCTTCCTAAACAAACTTAAAAAAACAAGAGGGATATATTCAGAAACAAGAGTGACAATGAATTATTCATAGCCACAACAGTGGAGAGAAAGGAGAATGTGTGTTCAGCACAAAAAGAGAGTCGTGTGAGTGTGCAGAGGACGCTGGGTAGACGGGAGGAAGAGCGGAGTGGTGGATGAAGACATGGCGGATGAGGGGGACGCTCTGGGATGCTGGAGTGATGGAGTGAATTAAGGCAAGAAGAATATTTACGTTTTCGCCGTCCTCCCTCACCTCGAGAGTCCCCCGCTTGGCTGGGTTGAGCACCAGAAAGCGCTTGAGGAGGTTTTCGCAATCTGTGGACATGTAGAAGGGGATACGATACTTTCCCCTCAGAACCCTCTCCCTGAGCTCCTAGGGGTGAGACAGGCAGGCAATGACGACACATTGAAGACATCTTAGAGAATGGACCATAGAATGTTTCTCATTTAAAAGGGATAGTTCATCCAAATTACAAAGTCACATATTTGGTTCCTTACCTTGAAAGCAGTCTATGGGACCACAAGGACAAACTTCAATCCACACTTTGATTCTGTTTATCTGGCCACTGTCACTAAACATTAGCATTTTTTTTCCTCACCAAAAAACTATTAGCAGTTAGTGACAGTCCCCTAAAACAGATAAACAGAACCAAAGTGTGTATTGAAGTTTATCCTTGTCCATTAAGGTAAGGAACCATATGTGATTTTGTACTTTGAGTGAACCATACCTTTAACTATTCCCCCCCCCCCCCCCATGTGTATATTACTGATTTGAGACTCAGACAAAGAAACAGGGGAGAGAAACTTTTTTGTTCAGCTGTCCTTCAACAGACCTTTAGGTTCTGTCCATCGAAGGGCAGCGAGCCGCTGACCAGCGTGTAGAGGATGACCCCCAGGCTCCAGACGTCCACCTCAGGTCCATCATACTTCTTCCCTTGGAAGAGCTCCGGGGCGGCATAGGGAGGGCTGCCACAGAATGTGTCCAACTTGTTCCCCATAGTGAACTCATTACTGAAGCCAAAGTCAGCTATCTTGATGTTCATGTCTGCATCCAGGAGCAGGTTCTCTGCCTAGGGAGACGGAGGGAGAAGAAATGAAGGATAAGAGGAGGGATGAAGTAAGAGACGGTGCTGACTGACCACTGGTGGTCACAGATAGAGCCTGAAAAATGTTGTGAAGGCATAATTACAGTATAAGAGACATAAATATTACAGGCAAAGACGTCAACCGATGCCGTCAGAGATAAATATACGGGGTTAAGCACCTTCATAAAACAAAGTGCCCTACAAGCCTAAGTTAGTGTAGTGTTTAAAGTTTAACTGTGTTTCTGCCTCTCCCCAGTGGTACAGAAAACCCCTGTGGAGATGCCTGCTCTCTTCCCTCACATCTCCATTCTCATGGATCATTCATGAAGCTCTAGTGTGGACATGCAGCTTCCGCTGGTGGAGATGGTTGCTCTGAGCCAGAGTAACTCCCACTGAGGTCGACCTCACGCTAACCGGGATAAAAATACAGGCGAATCAATATTCATACTCATGTGGCATAACAGAGGTGACTAAATGGAACAGCCCCTTTTAAGTGAGTCAGTGGGTGTGGCTTAGAACATGCGAGAGCTCTGCCTCCATCCGACCACATCCACACAGATGTACCCCCCTCAGCCCTGCCCCTCTGCCCTGCCCTGCCCCCCCCCCGCCCACACACACACACACACACTTACCTTAAGGTCTCTGTGAACAATGTGCTTCTGGTGGCAGTACTGCACGGCCGACACAATCTGCACAGGAACAGACAGAAGGGGATGCAGTTAACCGTCTTACACCTGACCCTGTTTTCATAAACACCCAGGGTGAAGGATGTGGTGAGGAGATGGTGGTGCAGATTAAGAGTTGAGATAAGTCTGGAGAGACACAGGGTGTAGAGTAGACACGACTCCTCTAGCTGTGAGAAAACTGGGTCTGCTCTTGTGCACCTGCTCTTGGTTTATCTGATCCAGCAACACTCTGCAGCAGCAGCAGGAGCAGGAGGAGTGCATCGACAAGCGTTCAGACCTGGGAGTTTATTGCACAGACAGAGTTGAGTGTGGTTTGTCCTTGTGCTGTGTGTAGTGTACCCCTTGTGTGTCACAACCAGTGAGAGATAGGTGATGAGAGGCGCTCTGCCGTTTGTCACTTCTCATAGCTTCACAGTGACAGCACAGTCTTCCCTGGGCCGGGACACTGGTTAGTGACGTACGGCCAGGGAAGGTGTGAATCGAGCACACTGCGGGTAAAGTCCTGTACCTGTCTAAATTTAGCCCTGGCCTCTTTTTCCTTCATTCTTCCGTGTGCAACGAGGTAGTCAAAGACTTCTCCTGCAAGAAAGAAACAAAGCACTGAAGGGCTGAAACAGAAAGTAATGGACACAACATACAAAATGGTACCAAACTACATTCAACGGTGTCAATATCAATGCTGCTATTCAAAATGTATTCGGGAAATATCCCTCAAAGGGTTTTAAAGAGCAGCTGACCATCAGCTATGTGGACCATGTGTGTGTATGACTGTCCCTTACTCATAGTGGGACAGTGGGCTGTTTTACTGTAGCTCTACGTACTGGAGGCACAAGCTACTGAGCCATGGTCCTCCGACATCACAGGCATCCTTCAGGCCTACTCACATGTGTGTTTCCCTCATACACTTCCATGCTAAAACGTGACATAGCTCTCTCGTGTGCTCACAGGAGCTGAGAGGTTGGGGTATGTAAGGGGGGGGGGGGGACCAGCATAAACACAACTCGCTACAAAATCTCCTCCCTGAATCCTCAAAGCCCTCCCACACACTCAGCGCTGACCTGCGGAGGCAGCAAGAGTGTGTCTGTATGCGAGAGCGAGTCATCTGTGCTCTCTGACTCTGCTCTAAAGACAGGATATGCCTGCAGACATTTTAGATTTCCATGTGACCAAGCAGAAGTTTGAGCACTAATTATCCTGTGTGGTAAACTAATGTCCCCTCCTGAATTTTCCAGAAATCCTGCGCCACCATAGCAGCTGGTCACGTGGGCTATTCCCAATCTAGGTGTATCCCACTTACCTCCACTGGCATACTCCATCACCAGGTACAGCGTCCTCTCCGTCTCTATCACCTCAAACAGCTTCACTGAGAGGGAGAGAGAGAAAAAATGTTTTTTTTTCCCCCCACCTTCACTGCATTCAGGCATCCAATAGCTGCTAAGAAATGCAGCTTTCTAGCTCAGCTTTATAGAATACAGCTTACTGGGCATCCAGAATGGTTCTAGGGAGTTCTGTTCACCCAAATTCAAAAGCAAGCTGTCGTTGAGAACAGTCGCTAAGAGCAATAATTCAGCACACAAGAATTCTAAATGTTGCTGCAAGCCTTGAGGAGCTTCCTCAAAAATGAAATCAAATCTATTTTCCTTTGATCACACCTCCTTTCAACCCCCTCTCTACACCCTCATCTTACAGAGGTAGGGGTGTGTGTGTGTGTGTGTGTGTACAGCAGTCATATCATCAAGTCTCTTAAATGTGGGCATATACTATGCAGCTAGGTCTAACCATAGGAGAGCAGGGTAATGCATTGTGGATAGTAGCTTCCCTACAGTGTTTTAGTTAACTGATATAACAGTCTCTGGGTGACGAGTGGCTGAGAGCCTCGGGGCTAAATATAGAAGAGGTGGGATGGATAAGAGAGTCTCTTGTAAATAGTTATTATTGCGCCAGTAATTATAATCACATTTGTGCAGAGGAAACGATGACATGCGTGGGGCGGGAAATTAAATGCAATTAGTTGGGAATCCAGTCTCCTTAACCAGCTGCATCTTACCTTTGTCTGGTGCACTGTGTAGGTGTTTTTGAATGTGTGTGTGTGTGTGTGTGTGTGTGTTCTGCTTACCTATATTTGGGTGGTTTAAAATCTTCATTATTCTTACTTCCCTGAAGAGCTGCGGGAGAGGAAAGAAGAAACGGATGAACTCTGCTGTATTGGACTAGGCCAGTAGGAATCCTTCATCTTCACTGACTCTGTTTCCAAACACACTCAAAACATTCTGACAAGCACAGAGGCTGACGTCACAAACGCCCTCATTCACAGTGACCAGACAAGCACTCATCAGAGCCAAAAATGCTCTTTAGAGTTCAATCTCACTGGGAATACAGGAACTAAGTGCTATTCATTATTGATCCTCCCTTAACTACAGTTCTCTCTCCGTACTACCATCCCCCACCCATAAGAGTAGAAAAGTCATCAATCTTTCATAAAGCAGGAGTGGTGCCTGACGATTTGCCATGTGCTGCTGGCAAGCCCTCATTGTGCTGTTGGGCATTATCCAAGACATGGGACTGTGCACGCAGGCACGCAGGCACGCACGCAGGCACGCGCACACACACACTTCCTGAGAAACAAAGATATTTTACATGGACAATCAAAATACATCATATCCATCTTTACAGTGAGGTGACAGGGGACAGCATTGCACACACTCTACCCGTGCCCTGCTGAGGAGGACAGCACACTGTCACTGAGCCCTGACAGGGAGGAGGAGGAGGAGGCAGACAACAGTAGTGTCCAGATAATGAATCTCATTTTCAAATCTGTCTCTCTACTTTACGGCTACTTGGCTCAGATTCTTAAGCGTTAGTTAAGGAGCTCAGGACTCGAGAGGGGAAAAAACAAGCAGGCCGGTACTCCGTCTGGCTCCTCCTGAGGAGAGGAGCAGCCTTATACTGGGCCTGAGGTCTACCTCACTGTCATTACGCTCCTCCTATTATACCTCTCCACCCATTATTATACTGAGAATATTCTCTAAGTGCTGCAAAAATATAGGGAGATAAATCAGAGGCCGTTTTCCATGTCATGGGGGAAGCCCTATCATTCTTGCTCAAAAATTGTTTTTCTTTTTTTTTTTTTGGTTTTGCTGTTCCCCACAAGAAACCTTGGGGATAACGCCATCTTACCCCAGTAATGAGACGCCTACGGAGTGATCATCATGCCTGGGAAACTAGTCAATTTTTCCTTATAGATAGACTTTGGTCTACATCATACAATACACCAAGTGTCTGCAGAGACAGGACACAGACAAGGGGATTGCCAAAAGGCCAGCAGACTCAAATCTAGCGTTGCCGACAATCAAGTCACAGCACTGCATTGAGACATGACTTTCAAAACCAGACCACTTTATCTTTTTGTGAACGAGGGCCAACTATAGAAGGTTAACAGTTAGTACATCATAGTACATGCTTTATCAAAGCTATTGTGAGTAGGAGAACAGGCTATACCACCAGGCTCAAAATCACATCTGAAAAACATGTTTACATTTATATCAAGGTATTTGGCCTCTCTCTCTCTCTCATTTCCCTAACCTTTACACTCTAACCTGAACAATAAAAACACTAGCACAGCCACGTGACCTCATCATGCTTCAGTGAAGGGGGGGGGGGGATTAGAATGAGCTTGTGACAGATGTGAGCTTGGCCTCCGCTCTTCCAAACTATTAAAAACAGAGGCTGAAAATAAACATTTAGGCTTTAAAGACAACATCCCAGCAATCACACGTGGAGCGCATCATCAATCATCCTTCCAATCACATAAGAGGTCAAGTCACATTGATGAGGGGGGAAGTACAGGTATGCTTCTCTTGGTATGGAATCACACTGGCTAGCAACCGCAGGCAAGGAAAACAAGGAAAAACATCAGACCGTTTAGAATAGCCTGACACTCACTCAGTTGACACAAGCAACTGCTTAGGCCAGATAGTAATACTTACTGCCGATACCTTTAAAAACTCTTTAAATTACAGTGCAGTGCACTTAAAATCCATCAATTTTGCTTCTTCAGGCAAGCAACCAGTAAAACTGTCAATTTTCATACTGGAAATCAGACAGGTCTTTCGCACAACAGAACAATGAGAGAAGAAAAGGGCAAAAAAAAAAGTATTATGAAAACCTTCCATAGCTTTGTATTGCTGTATGCAAGTCATATAAAATACCGACCACAATAATGTAATTTCTTGGGGTTTTAATTTAGGACTTACAAGAAGGTAATGTTTTCAACAAGCTACCTCATGAACAGCCTGTCATGAACAGCCTGTGTTTTTCTGTTGGCTTAGCACAGCCAATGCCAAAGGGCTAGGCCTTCAAAGCACAGAATCAATGGTGCTTTGGAAAAACTGATGGAAATTGCAGTTCGAGAGAGTGACGCTCATTCTCTGAGTCTCTGTGCAGGCAGATCAGAATATCAACACCCAGCCCCGGACCTCCTATCTGTCTACCAAAACCCTGCAGCACATCAGCCTGATCAATAATGCTCTCTGACTTCCCAGAGCCACAACCAGGGTCCAGGCACAGTGCCAGTGCCACTGAAGTCAGAGGTTAAACACACACACACACGTCAAAAACATTTCCCTTCACACACTGTATAGAGAGTGAGACAAAGCCGAATTTCTCTCCTTTGCCGTAAAACCTTGATGAGTATGAATCACAACAGAGGATATCTACCTTTTGGAGGCTGTTTGGATTCAGTTGTGTCTTATCAATTATCTTTATTGCCACCTGAGGAGAGAGGAAAAAATACAAAAATTAAAACTATAAACTATAATCCTTTGATGAGATATTTTTTCACATTTCATCTAAAAGTGAACAAGATACATTTGAACACCAGCATGGCCGTTAACACGGAAAAGGGGACCACACAGAAACACAAGACCTGTCCCTAGACCAGGGCTCCTCTCACCTCTCTGCCTGTGAGGATGTGTCGGGCCAGCTTGACCTTGGCGAAGTTGCCCTTTCCAATTGTCTTCAGGAGCCGGTAGTTCCCCACGTGTGGCTGCTCATCCGCGCCAGAGTTCCTGGTGCGGACGCCAGAGCGGACAGAACGCGTGGTGACCTCCTGACGCCCATTGCTGTGAGACGTGTGCTGCCGGCACACAAAACAGACTGGCTTAACGTCACGCATCAGCGGAGCATCCATGCACCGGTAGTGACTCATGTTGAGGCATTCTATACCCTGTCAGGAGTCAGGCCCCAAATAACTCTCACGCGTGTTGCATCCCTAAAACACATCAGGTACCCAACAGTTCAGAAATTCTCAGGCAGGAGAGGCATCATCAAGCAAATCAGGAGGGGAGAAGAAAGGTTTATGAAGGTTACTTTGCAGTGGAAAAGTGACCGGACAGTGTATGGATGGGTTATTGATTCTCTGGTGCTGGTGAGTGGCCAACAGCACCCCTCCCTAAATCAGATAGATACTTTTCTGTGGGCTCAGTATCGACTCCCCACCCCCAGTTGGCTCCATTAACAGGGTCTGCTCTCGCTCGCACCCTGCTCCGCCCTGTTATCCCCACCCTTAATCTCAGTGGGCACCAGTGGTTCCCTGGCACCATTATACAAGTGATAGTTTGGCGTGATGCTGAACTGGATGAAAACAAGACTATATTATATCAAATGCAAATTAGTTATCAGTTTTCAATTGCAGTTGGGCACCTTTCTACAAGCAAACCATAACATTGAGTTACAATTCTGGTACATTTGCAATGTTTTTTCTTCTCAGAGATGATCCAGTGCCTGCCTAGACATTCTGTATCTGCTGCTGAAAAGGACATCACCTCTGAAACATCACCTCGCTATCAAACTATAGGTGAGTCACACATACTGTACATTTCCGTTGGACCAGCAGGGTTACAGTTTGGCTCATCCTGTATTATTAAAAACATAGACCTCCTACATGATTCCTAATAAGAAGATACTTACAACACTAGTGCGATGTCTCTTCGTCGACTGAGACCCTGTCATGTTCGTGTTGGCGATTTGAATGGCATTTAACCAGATAACTCTCTCGTTTTTGTGGGGGTAACTCATAGATCCTCTCACGCCTGCCCGATACTCGCAACGAGTGAGAGCGGTCAGAGGATTGTAATTGAACTAGGAGGGGTGGGAACTATGTAAACCCATATCATTGGAAGGCAAGCAACTGACACCTCAAATGAACGACACTTTTTTAATCCAGTCACAGCTTGTAACAAGTTACACTTGGATACTGTTATAGATTATTATTAGGGTAGACAGCCTATTAATGATCATAAATTGCTCGAGAATATCACACTGAATGATTTAAATAAAACAATCTAGTACGCAGACACATCAAAGCATCACCGGGCAACATAGGAGATTACAGGGCGTATTTGACTTAAAGAGGATTGTTTAACGACGAACATGTTTACCTTCCGCTTTAAAGTAGCCTATACACTCAAATTATATAAACATGTTACAATGTGACCCAATAAACTCAGTTTGTCGAGCATACTTTGTAACAATCCAGTAATCACGATGGAGACAGATATAATATAAACGGCATTACTGATAAAAACAGTTGAATACTTACGTTTTCAGTTTCTTTCTCATTGACTGTAGGTAGTGGAGTTTTTGTTGACATTTTATCCTCGATGAATGGTGCCGCTTTGCCGTGTTTTTGAATTATGCACCACCTTTGGCAATACTACAGACAAGAGGCAATTGTATTTTTGCTTCTGACCCAATACCATGAATTCGGGAATCGGTCTCAACATTGATCCATCCAATAGAATTGTTTTCAAGATGTCCCAGGGAAGCATAGGAATTTAACGTAATTTATTTATTTTCCCAATGATAACTCAGCAGCTGGGAATTTGCCCAATTGTGCTTTACGTTGAGAAAGAGTAATAAGAATATTTGTCATTGCACAAAAACATACCATACATGGCCTGTGTTAAATTGAACTAATCAGAGACTGACCGACTCCAATCTGATGAGCTACGGCCGAAGGTTCAGCTGTCACCGCTCCCAAATTGCTTCTTCATCTGGCTCCAATGATGTGCCATGAAGAGTCCTTTCAACGATAGATAAATCTACCTTACTTGATTTCAAATGTGCCGAGTTTCCGAACGACTGGGTTTCGGCTCCGTCTCTTCCATCTCCGATCCAAAGTGAAGCTGGTGTTTTAGGTGGGACCAAAATGGCTACTCAATGGCGAGCCAGCCTGAACGGCAAAGGAAGTGAGGAAACAGACGGCCCTCCGAGCTCATTGGAGAGCAACGCAGCCAGTGACAGTGTCGTTGCTCAGTGATTCACAATAATGCCAGAACACACAACTTCATCCTCAGGTTTTTATATAAGCTCGGTCAGTATTTTCCGTTTTTTGTGTTCTCCATTTTCTAAATAGTTTCATATCTTGAGTCTACTGACCGAAGATTGTCGGGTATGCAATGATTCCAATTGCCAATTAATGTGCAGACATCTTAAGGGCATACACACACTTCAAGCTCAATTATGTGCTGCATTGCTTTAGTAATTATCCTATCATATAGCATTGAATCACAGATTTGTTGAAGAAAATATATTTACAACAGCAGTGTGGATAGCAAAACATTCTTTAATGACTGGAAAAATACAACAGAAAAACAAAATCATATGCAGTCAAGTAATCCCCAAACCTCAGATTAACATCCCTTAAAACAATTAATTTTATTGATTGAATACATCTCAAGAGTTAATGTCCAGCGAGTAAATGTTAATCATGCCACAAAGCAGTGGGGGGTGCAGGGAAAGGAGAGGAAGGCCAGCCAATTGGACAGGATGGGCCACTGTGATTCAAAGCTACATCACAAGGAAGTATCTTCTCAAGACCGCCGCTTTTTTAAATTGCATCAATATCAATGTCATCCTCCTCTTTGTCAGGCTTGTCTGGTTTCACAGTCTCCACTTTCAATTCGCGGGCAGAGGGCGAGTATACAACCTGGACACAGGAGAGATCAGGAGATCAACAAACAAGCTTTAGTTGTGTACCAATTTACATAATTAGTCCAATTACAGTATCCAGTCTGCTGGTAAAATCTTGAATAAAGCATGGACATTGTCTGACAAGTACCTCTACATTCTCATCATCCTCTTCCTCCGCACTGCCTTCACTCTCTTCCTCTGCCTCCTTCAGCCACTTGACAAAAGGAGCCGCCTTGGCATGGATCTCTTTGGCAAGTTCCTTGGAGACATACTTCTTGGACACCTGTAAGAGGTTAAAACATATTAGGCACAAGACTCACTGAAAAAGGGGAATGTAGGGCAGCATAAGTCAATTTCAAGAGGGGTGAACCCGGCAAAAATGCTACTCAAGGAACCAGTTACACACCTGAGGTGTTAAAATAATTGGTATGTATGTGGGCACAAACACACCTTCTCTGCCCAGGCTAGTATGACATCTTCATCCACTAGGTCAGAATCGTAGAGGTCTTTGAGCACAACGGGTACGCGGGGCAGCAGCTGGGCTTCGTGAAGCTTCACCAGGCACTCAAAGCCACCCAGGAGGTACTTCTGGGCCTTCTTGTTGTTGTGACAGAACTGAGAACAAAACAGCAGGAACAAAACCATGACCCCAGGGGGTAAAAGTTCACCGTAGCGGTCTGTCGCCAAGAGCATATTGAAAATGAAGGCGGTCAGTGCAAATGTGAAACTCACGCGCAGGAAATGGCGTTTGTATTTCTTGATCTGGTCACGGATGTTTTCATCAAACAGCAGCTCACTCAGGATCAGCGGTCCCATGGCCTTCACATCTAGACGCTCTGCTTCAGCCAAAATCTCCTTATCCGCCGCATCAATAGCGCCGTCTTCCTTCTTTTGCTGGAGATGGGGAAGGTAACAAAAGGTAAAGAAGACAGTGTTTAGCAAGATTCTTACTACCCCCCTAAAATGCCATGGAACATGATTGTAAAGTGTGTAGATCGGAACAAAACACTGATAACTAATCAACATCTGGTTTCCCATGTCCCAAAGCCATTAATAACTTGGGCCGAATTGTTTGGGGGATTCCAGACATCTCTAACAAGCCAAATTCAACTTCCCCAATCTATGTAGAGTGCGTAGCTTCAATTTACCTTTACAAAGTTATAGAATATGTTGACCCTCTCCTCCAGGGTCTTCTCCAGGTCCTCACTGAGGGTAAGGTTCTTGGCATGCTCGCTGATCTCCTCCATCCTTCGTCGCTGTGCCTCCTCAGTGGTCTCCTCTGCCCAGTCATCATCGTCATCATCACCATCCTGACACCCAATACACATTCAAAAAAAGGTCAACAGCGGTCAAACAGACAAGATGCTGAGCAATCGGACCGTAGACAGATTAAAAGGGAGGTGAAATGCTGAGTGGAAGCTAACATAAATGAGACCCACTGAAATGAAATAGTCTCCATCAGACCAGAGAATTGGCATGGTTTACATGATTTAAAGGTGTAGAGGAGAAACACACCACAGCTTCAGGGGCATCAATGTCATTATGGTTCCCAGCCTCTCCGCTGCCAGAGCCATTCTCCTTGTCCTTCTTGCGGTTCTTCTTCTCTTTCTCTTTCTTGACAGGTCCACTTTCATTCTCTGTTTCAAAAGCCACAAGTGTTTAACTCAAAGGCAAACTATTTCTGAACATTTGTCACATACACATCCATCCAACAAATTGAAATGTAAAATGTTAACATACATTCATAAACAAAGAAACATCTTCATTTACAATACAGTTGATACTAATGTTCCCAATACAGAAAATAGGGCTACGATAGCTACACTACTATCATTATTAATATGAAGGCCAAATATCTGAATCTAAGAAAGGAGATCAGAATTGAAGATGCAAAAACAGTACAGATCACTTTTCTTTAATCAAAAATACAGAACAAGCAACGGTCACCGTCTCACCTGGTGGGTTTTTGAGGATGAATGTGCAGAGTTTGTGTCGCGTGTCTAGCATGCCACGATACCCACAGGCCTTACAGGAGTTACCGATGGTTTGTTTCTTAGCGTTGATATGCTGCAGAGAAAGGTCAAGATATGAAGGAATGCACAATCCATGTTAAAAAGGCCGGTGCGTGCGCAAATGGGAGTGGCAGACACTGAACAGGTCCAGGGTGGCAGGCTGTCAAATTATTTTACACTCAAAAACATTGCTGTCTGGATCAGAGCTTGGTCATTTTACATCTACACACCTCAAAAGCAGAGGGCGAGGGACCTTAAATAAATACAAACTTCTAAATATTTAACAATAAACAAGAATATATCTGACCACCTTCCATGTCTTTATTACAGGGGTCAAATTCCACTGGCATAGCTTCACAGATCAATGCATGGAACACAATCCATCCCTGGTCCACTCTGGACTTCCACAACTCAAACCTCAACTCACAGGGCAAATGCGTTAAAATATTTACCAGATCAGTTTCAGGGTTATCACACTCAGGGCACAGCACAAATTTTCTGATGAACCCATCAAGCATGTCTTGCAACTTGTTCGCCTCATGGGATCCATTGACGATGAAGCGGTCATTCTTAGCATCAAACTGGGTCTGGGCACCAAGTTCGCAACCAAAAAACTTGGTAGGATCTGCAGAGAGGATAATAGTGTCAATTCAGAATCCTCTAAGATGCATGGTTAGTCCGTAGCAGTGTTGGGGGAAGCTACTCTGAACATGTATTTAACTCAATTATCAATCACTTCACAAGGGAAGAAGTTAAATTGCACTAAAGCTACCCTTGAGAGAAATAGTGTCAAACTAAAGCTACTTTGAAAAAGTAGTTCACTACATCCGTCCAAGATGACTAGCCCGGATGACAGAGACAGAACAACCGATAAAAACAGGTGAAGTGGAACAAAGTGGGGAGACGGGAAGCAGTGAGGGACTAAATAGGAATATAGTTCAATAATAGTAAAAACACTACATTTACACTACTACTACTTATACTACCAAGCTACTGTAAAACGTAGTGAAACTACTCCAACACTGGTCCTTAGTTACAAAATGGCTGCCATGCTGTGTTAACAAAGTGAGTGCTAAATATTTGTCATGGAGTGAGTGGGTAAGAGCACAGCGCATCACCATGCATAGATGGATTGGCAGATGTACTTACATGTTGGAGGCCTATTCAGTGCCTTTGCAACATCAACCATGTTGACAATGACCGTCTTGATTCCATTTCCTTTGCCCTCAACCTGAAAAGACCAAGCAATAACATGAAGCCCATTTGCTACTTTTTGGAATCTTGAGCTCCACTAAGTCAGTCTCACAGCATAAGACAGATCAAAGCTACGTAAAAAGGACAACATAGATCTTCCACATTACATGGCTAACACTACATCATACCACCGTTACCTTAGCAATCAGACGGGGCATCTTGTAGCGATAGAACTGGTCCAACACGCTGCGGTTGACGTTGACAGACATTTTGGCTGGCTACTAGCACTATCAGTAAGATAAAAAGATCTTGAATGGGGATTTTTCGGGATCTTCTGTCTGGAAAAGAGGGGATGACATAAACGACTGCAAGCTTGCTCAGTCTCTGACATGAAAAAGATTTTGCCACTGTGGCCGCAAGCTCCTTGCTCGTAGACTAGGTTTCCCCCACACAGGTTCCAACAGCTGCGCAACAGCTCTAAAAGAGAGGAAAAGGAGCATTGACATTAGAATATGAATCTCGACTGAAAACAACTCCAATTGTGCCAGTTAGGGCATAGCCAACCTAAATGACAGTAAGGTCATTGTTCCCTACTCCTCATGGCCCCGGGAACTGACAGGGCTTACATGACCAGTGACACACCTGACTTAACTACTCATAAAATTCTTGATTTGGTGAATCAGGTGTTTCTCAAATCTAGGTTGGACCACAAGCTTGCACACCCTGTGCGTCCCTTGGGCCAAGGTGGATGCGTAGCCTACTGCTGGTAGCTAGCTAGCTACATAAAATAGACATATGGCAATGAAACCAATTTCCTGAGAAGAGAGGAAGTTACTACAACACTGTAACAATGACATATCAATTTGGATCAAACAGATTGAGTTTAGATAAATAACATCCATGTTCAGAACTGTTACAAACTGACGGAGGTTGGTTTCAACAGATACCTAGCACTAGCTTAGCTTTTAGCTACTGGTGCAGAGTGCGTCATGATTTATCTGAGAGCGCACGAGAGATGGGAGACGCCATTTTGATCCACTTATTTCTGGCATACACCACAAATGTCATTATGACTGTAGGTGAACACATACGTATCATAAAATAAGTTAAACATGGTTAAGTGAACCCCTTCCACACTGACAGTTTCCCGTTTACTCACCGTTTTCGTAAAACAAAGACATAAACACAACGCTGGTCGTCCAAGAGACGCAGTGAAGGATTGTCGATAGCTTGTGTGTTGTAGCTAGATTGTGCTTCAAATGATGCAGGGTGGCACAACGAAGGTGTCAAGGGTGCTGTGAACCTTTTATAGGTGACAGACGATCTAGCCCCTACTGTAGGAATATTCGGGACGCCCTCGGAGTTGGGGTATCTAGGGAGAGCATAAAGACAAGTGGTGACTGTCAAACTGCTGCGTAGCTGGCCTCGCTAACACAGCACGTTTTGATGTGCTGCTAGCCAGCTATTTTAGATGAATAGTTTAGCATTTATATGAACCCGGTAGCTAATAACATGGGCTCAACTCAGAAATCCTTTTCCATTAATTGGTTAACTTGATAACATTGTATGGAAGACAAAAAAACGGTTGTACTAAAATGTTCCCATTCTTACCTCTCGAACGTTCTCTCTGTCAATGGTGTGCTACGTCGTCAGAATGTAACTGTAGCCAACAGCGTGATCACAACTGCGCTTCTGCCCTTAACCCGCCCCTCCGCTGTCAACCATTGGACAAATTCACGTCTCCAATGAGTTTTACAGCATCGACTTATACATGAAGGTGACAAACATCATGACCATGCCCATTTTATTACTGGGCGTCACATATTTTTATCAGAATAATTTATGTCAATGAAACACAACACCTGGAACATCACAGTGGCGATTCAGAAATTATATAATTGTGTTATCTGAAAACAAACAACAAAAACAACACGCTCTATGTAGAGTTACTGTACTGCATAAAGCATAGTCTCACTAAATCAAAGATATTTTGGGTTCCGAGATTACATCAAGCCTGGCTCACAAATGTGTTAAAAGCAATGTACTTGGTGGGAATTTATCCCTTTCACAATAACCTGGGTTTTTAGATAACATTATACATGCATTAGGGCATTGGCAACAACAATTGAACTCACCTTTGGAAATCACCTTCAGAGATCATAATGTCATACACAACTACTGACATTAAAAGTGTGCCAAACAAACAGGCAAACAGGTAAAATGTTTTGCTGTTTCAGACACAAATTCCCAGATGTGTTATATTATGATGGATATTTGATGTGCAGTGGGCATTGTCAAGTGTTACTAATTTGTCACACACCATATTTTTTATGAAATGCAGTGCTGTTTGATCCTCAATGATTAACATATAGAAGCCAGATATATAAGATAATATAGAAATGCATGGCTTCACTGTTGGAATTGCATCACAGTTAATATCTACATCTTTCCCTTTTTATGTGAGATGATTTTACTTAACTGCCAATATTATCAGCATAAAGAACTTTCCACAGTGTTTATTGATGCCATGGATGCATTATTTATTGATGCAGTGGATGCATTCTAATTAGCTTGGAACACTTGCTATGGAATGTACAATTGGGTTTTGGGTAATATCTTGAGATTTTAGTTTCACTGTGCGTAGTAATGTTGATGTGCCAAATAGGCTTTTTTCAGAAGAGCTGGATTAGAGTGATCATATTTTGGGCCAAAATCTCTGAGGCCTTATTGCTGATGAATGCTGTCTCCATAGCAATAACAATGGTCTGTTCCTTGAGATTTTTGAAAGCTATAAAATGTAATTTATTTTCATATGACTGTAACATTGGGCTACTTGCATGAGAACTATAGTGGAACTGACGGTCACACGTACGCCTGGAACGTTGTAGTCTATCCAAAGCGCAGCCGTGCGCAACCGTGCGCAATAATGAGCACGTCACAGTGCGCAACATTCTACCCATTCTAAAGTTGAGGAACAGAACTTTGTATGAGTCAATCGACAACCAACATTATCGACCATCAATTTAGTAATCCCGCTTTCTTGTTATTATTACTGCAATCGGGTAAGGTGTGTATTCTGCTAAGTAATTTATCGCATTTCAAGTTAAATGCTTTAGTCCAGAGAGTGGCTTGGTTATGCTCCACTGTCATTACCTTAATCAAATCTCTTGCACACTATCCAGGGCTTTTGACAATTGCTTACCATAAATGGATTTCTCCACCAATAAGACCTCACCTTTAGAGGAGGTACAGTTTCAGGCAGAGGTAAGATTGTGCTACATGATTGTGTCATATAGAACCCAGTCATTGATAGCCATCCATTTGACTGTCACAGGTTCATTGGTTTAGATATTGATGGATGACTCTTTATTGCAGAAAAACCTCATGAGGCAGTTCATGATGTTGAAGGATGAGGGGCATGTCCCATCCTACATCACCATGACACACATGAAAAATTGGCTGATATCAGGGAGAGACTTCTGGCAAGAGTGAGTAAGGCTTTGAATTGGCTGTCATGGATTGTTTTAAACCGTGTACAACAATGCACAATATGCTATCTTAGTGTAAATTTACTTGTGAGTCTGATTTTATGTTATATGTATCTGAAGGTGTCAGGATGTAGCGACAGAGAATGATTTGAGGAAGCTCTATTTGGCTGAACTGGTAAGGAGTCATGGACTATATACTGTATACGATACCAACCATTTTTGCATCCATCCATCCAGAAACAAATAATGGCAGCTACAGTACTGAATAGGTTACAATTCAAGGCCTCTCCTGTTATGTCAATGGGTAATCAAACATAATAATGTTGTACACAGACCTGGTACTCAAAGAGACGCCTAGAACTAGGTGAGATGGAACAGGAGCTCTGCAATGAGCTGAATAATGAGCACCGCCTCTCTCAGCAATTTGGCAGAGAGGTATGTCCATAGAGATAAATACTGGATATGGGTTCTACCTCATGGGTTTGACAACTTCCTTTTATTTCCTCCTGTTACCAGAGAATCCCTGGTTGAGTTTACTTAACAAACTCTCTCTCTCTCCCTCTCTCTCTCTCCCTCTCTCCCTCTCTCTCTCTCTCATATGAAGGTCACCATGGAGGGGCTACAAATGTTCCTACAGAAGATCCGCCCAGCACTGGAGGAGGATGTTCAGAGAATCCTTCTCCCTGTTTATGCAGGATTCCCACACAGTATTATGGTGGTTCAGGAGGACAAAAGTGACCCTGAGAACACTGTCGACGGCTCTGAACAGAAGCCAAAACTGACCAACGCCATGTTCCTTCAAGGCACTGAAGCACTGTTTCCAGAGGTAGTTACATTAGCCCTGAAACATCTCCTGGAGAACAAACCAGTGGAAGCAAGTACTCCTGCAGTGGGGAATACACCCTCCCAGTTCATGCAGCCAATGATTGCCAGACTCCACTCTATTGAAAAGAGGATTGAAGATGCTGCAGTCAGGGAAGTCACTAATTTAGTTGAAAAAGCAGCCGCAGAATTCCTGTGTCAATTTGGAAATGTTCCCATGCCTATTCTCTCTGCCATCTCCAAGGCAGTGTCAGGGGACATAGTGCGTGCTGTCTATTCAAAGTTTGAAGAGGCAGCAAAGTCATTTAACCTGATAGGTTTTGATGGGACATCATTTGACACCAGGTTCACAGTCCAGAATGCTGTGTATGACATGACCTGTATGCGGGCCGCGTCACAAATGACCGTAATCCCAAAGCAGAGTGTAGTGTTGGAGGCAACTATTCAGAAAGTCATCACTGAAGTCCTGCTCCAAATCAATCCCGACACCTTTGCTAACAAGGATATCAACCGTGAAGTCAGTGCTCTCATGGGGAATGTGTTTGAACTTCTAAACTCTGTGCCATGGGTGCAGGTGACAGCGGTGGAGGAACTGGCAAATTTGCTCCTCCAATCCGCTGATGTCTTTAAATTTGCCACGAGCATTGTAAAAGAGCTTAAGCAAGTGGTAGGCTCTTGGGACAATTCCATGAAAGCAGTGGCCAATGGTCACCTGGACAAACACATCACATACATGGTGGCAATCAACATTGGTAGATGTGTTCCTGATAAATACTCTACCAGCCGAGATGAACTGCAAATTACTCAAAGGATAATGGAGTCGGTTAAGATTCCTTTTCCTATTATCAGTGGCTCTGAAAGCAACACTGTGGAGGACCCCTCTAATGCCATTGAGGGCAAAAGTGATGTGGACAATACTCAAAAGCAGGGTTTTGTGGAGGTTCAAGCCGACCCCACCATCAAGGACGTGGTAAAGGAGGAGGAGAATTTCATCTGGCCAAAGTCCTTGGAGTACGAGAAGTCTATCAACCAGCTCCTGGATGCTGCTCAGGTGGAGAAGAAAACACCTGAGCACAAGATTATCAAAGAAGAGGAAGATGTCACAATGGCACATTCCTCAGAGCATGAGTGTCTTAAACAGCTTGACCAGATCTCCAAGGAGGACACACTGGATTCAAAAGTGGACCATGAGAAAGCTGAGGCAGCAACACTGACCCTGGTCAGTGTTGACACACAGGTTGACCAAACCATCAAACCATGCCTGGCCAGCGAGGTAAGTCATATGTTATGTTGGTGTATAACATGGGGCAAGTCGTATCCATTTGTACAATAAATAAGCTCCAACTTGGTTACCTGGGAAATCTGGCATGGTTTGTAAAGGAACTGTATATTGTTCTGCTTTTGAATTATTTTGTCTGTTTACAGCCCACTGATCTTAAGCTAGAGGTGTACAGTGGAGTGCCTGCCAAATGCAGTGGTGAGTTTTTCATGATTTATAGAACAGTAAAAAGTTGGTCTAATATTTCATTTTGATGCAACAAATCTCTGTTGGGTCACATACAACATGCACACTTCTGAAATGTGAAGGCCTATCTTTTTGTCAGAACAGTTTCCTTGAATATGGACATGAGTCTTACAGTATATGAAAAATAACACACCTATGTTGTTATTGTGTCAGGGGATGGATATCAGCTGCAGAAGAAGAAACAGAAGAAAGGGGGAATTTGTGGATTTTTCAGAGGTGTCTGGAAGGTGATAACCTGCTCCACTGGCATCCCAAACGAGGAGGAGTGAACCCAGCTCCATTAACACATAGAGCTAACTAACCCCCCGAGCATTAAAGAATTACATTGACTTCTGACTGAAAATTTAATTAGTACTGTAGATATAGTATCATACACTTACTGTACTACTGATACGAACTAATAGTTGTAGTTGTAAATGTTTGTCATAAGAGGGCATATGCAATAGCAATCTATAAAGCAGGAAAGCAGGGCAATATCAATTGTTATGACTGAAATGAAAAAATGAAAATATATTTTTTTTTTCTCCAGTTCCCAGTTTCCTTTATTTACATAATTGACTCTCAGGAAATGGGATACAATATAATGTGACATGGAACACAGAAAGGACATGGGATATACTGTATATATATACAACAGGAAAATAAAACAACAATTATAAAAAAGACCAAATACATACTAAAAGTAGCAGCCTATTTGGTTGACCTCTTCACATGCCAAAGCAACAATTTCAGATACTAAACCTGGCTCAAAATAGCCTAAACATATTTAATTAGTTTAGTACAAAAATGAAATTTATATTCATGAAATGAGGTAATTGCAGTACCTGGGATTTATTGAGAGCTTAAAGCGATTAACAACATTATAAATATAATTCTGGGGTTTGTCCAGCACATTCTTGTAGATTCTGGTTGCCTACACTAGAGCAGGTCACATACACTGTAAGCTGTACGTCTTTGCTGCTCCTACTGATCCCAGAGGCACTGCTGGTTCTGCTGCCTCCTGCTGGTTCTGCTGCCTCTGCTGGTTCTGCTGCCTCCTGCTGGTTCTGCTGCCTCTGCTGGTTCTGCTGCCTCTGCTGGTTCTGCTGCCTCTGCTGGTTCTGCTGCCTCTGCAGGTTCTGCTGCCTCCTGCTGGTTCTGCTGCCTCCTGCTGGTTCTGCTGCCTCCTGCTCTCTCCACCCTCTGTGCGTGGTGATGACACTTGTTTGTTTAGTGAGAGCGGCTATGTAGGGCACAGGGAACCAGAAGGCAGGTAAGCCTGTGTCCTTTGAGTCTAACCGCGTGAATTAGTTTTTCTAGGTCTTGTTTGGACATCAGTACCATAAATACCATCATTGAGATTTATATCTAACTAGTAAACCCCTCATATAACTTTACTGTTGCAACACATTTGATCAAGTGTCAACAGTTTTTTTTTTTTGATTGATAAAAAAAAAGATACATGCTCTCGAATGTTAGAATTTATAATATGTTGTCTTTATTTGTAGGACAGGACCAGACGGGGAATCTGGGGTTTGGGAATCCATGTAAAGAGAACATCAACATCCTGCAGGAGGATAGCCACCAGGGATGCCAGGAGAAGTGCCAGATAGTGCTCAGTGCCCTTGCAGAAGCTTTGGGAGTAGGTCCTCATGCCACTCTAGAGGGACCTGAAACTGCCCTAAAGGACCAATGGGGTGAGATGTATTGTGAGGCTCAGAAGGCGCATCCAGGTCCAGAAAACCTGCACCAACAGTGCATTCATCTCTTTGAGGAGTCTGTGGACAAGCACTTCCCTAAACTGCCAGCAGAGGACACTATGAATCTGGAGATCCACCTGAATGTGCAGGATATCATCCTTGAGAGACTGCTGAGGTTGGCTCCCATTCTCAAAGAGGCTCAGTTGCAGGAGAATTTAGGCAACAAGATACTGTATTTGCAAATTGATTAATTGAAGCTGGCCTATACTAAAGTTAAGCTTTGTGGTCCCTCATATTTCACTAAAAAGATATTTCAAAAGAGAGGATGAACAAATTAACTTTCTGATGAGAGAAATAGAAGAACTGTTCTATAAACTTCCCAAAGACCTGGAGGTGCAAAAGGTACGTTCACATCTGAGTAAAGGTATTCCTATCGCACTTAAATGATAAACCGTTCATTTAAAATATTTGGCCATTATAGCCTGTTCTCTGTATGTTTATTAGTTGTCACTGTGTTGTACATGTCTGTCATTTTCACTGCAGACAGTTATAGACATAGCCTATCAGTGCATCCCTTAACTGTACCTCCAACACCTGGTACTCACCTGCTGAGCAACCATGGGACTAATAGCTAGTTCTGCATATGAGTTGATTATAACCTCTCTCTCACCTGATGAGGTACATCTGAAGTAAGCGACTGTAGACAATACCCTAGCAACGCCATTCTCCTACAGCACTGACCTGAGCTGTTTTTGTGTCAGAACCCCGGTATTAAACAGTGGAACTTCAGACTGCTCAGAGTGAGAGAGGTGCCGGGGAGCAGCGGCATTGACACACTCAAGTTGACGATCAGTGAGAATGTAAAAGAAGAGAGAAATTAAGATACTTACTACTGCTTCGTCTTTCTTGTGGGTTTAACCCTCATCAAACATGCCTCCCTGATGGATTCACTCATGTACGTTGAGTGTAGCACCTATGATGTTCTCTAGATGGAGACAAATGATGTATAATCAGTTGTCCAAGATTAGAAAGGAGGGAAAATCCCAAACAGTCTGCTTGGTTATTAATGGGTAGATAACTTTTACATGGGAAATTCCCAAATTTACAGTGATTGAAATGTAATTCCCTCCAGGGGGTCAGGGGATTCATTTTGTATGCTTTTTGGAAGGCTCCATCACAGACATAGGATGGATGATAGGCTTCCTAGCTTATATTTTTCAATGGACAGTCCACCAGGAAGGAACCCATATCTACACACCCATCCTGTGAACAAATTATTGCAGTTTGTCTAACCCTAACCCTAAAACTGCAGTGATAGTTTACGGTAAAGTAAGCTTATAACTGGAACTGATTGTCAAAACAAATCACGCTCAACCGGATGACTATTTAAAGTGATTCATACTTTCCTTAACCAAATGAGTAACATTCATTTGGAGTTGTCCGAGGAGGAATATCACAGATTGCATAATGCCGAAAAAAACCACTTGATTTGTAAAAAGACGTGGCCCAACCCAATGGTTGTGGGTCCGATTCCTGCTGGGACCATATACAGTATATACTGAAAAATGTATGCACTCACTGCATTGTAAGTCGCTTTGGATAAAAGCGTCAGCTAAATGGCATATATTAATTATTATTATTATATTATTATATTATTATATTATATTATTATTATATTATTATCATTAAGGAGAAATGTATGTCAGCATGTGAGGGAGATGGGGGTTCACATATGAGAGTTTTTTTTACATACTTGACATTTAGGAACAGTTTACTGAAAAGTTTAGGATTTATTTGCACCAGCTTAATAAATGAAGAGTTCTCCACTTAATCACACATCCAAACAAACGCAGTACCTTATGACAATGCAGCACAATGACAATAAAGTTGAATCTAATCTAATCTAAAAAAAAACATGAATACATACGTATTGTCATATTGACATGACATGGATACAATACATAACATTTTTCCAACAAATAATTAACAGAATCTTTTTAAATATAATACAAGTAAATAATACTAGTAAAATACAATCTAAAATGAGCAAACACCTTTAAGAAAAACGCATTCTCAAGGAGGAAAAATAAAGCAGCATCCAAACGGGGCTCTATTGCTGTACTGCATAAATTAAGCACCCTAAATAGCTTATATGATTCAGCAACGGCAAAGAAGTTGCTGATCTTGTTTAATACTGACTTAAAGAAAGACAGAACGAGGGTTCATTATTGGACCCTTAACACTGTAGATTTCACTCATTAATGCAACACTTATTTGACCTGTACTTTGAAGAAAAAGCTTCTGGTACCCTCAGAGCTGGTGACCTCTTCACTAACCACTAAGGCCTCTTTCACCTTTTTCCTGTCAGAGGCAGAAATGTTGGACTTGAGGTAGAGCAGGGCAGAAACATGTTTCTTACTGTGGGTCAAAGAGGGAAAAAAAGTAGAGATCATTACGTGTTCCATGCACAGTGCACATCCCATATACAGTTAGCTGTTAGCCTTGAGCAAGGTACTTGATTTGAAATGGTATAGCTACAGGATAGAACATCTTAATGTCACTACTGTATGTTCTGCAGCATTTCTATGCAATTGGTCACTCTAGCTACAGTACTATGTAAAAGTGACATGTGTATAAAATGATTGGAAATGCAACCTGAGGTCGGGGTAGGATCCATTCAGAATGGCTATCTCCATCTCTATAGAGGGAAGGTCTTGGAGTTTCAGCACTTCAGCAATTTTGGGAAGAATGTCACTCAACCACTCTTCTTTGGAACCCTGAAACAACAACATCAAGGTTCAGCTCAGGCCCTCTAAATTGCGTTTTGTTTTACTGACCACACCTTTATTATGACTGTGTGTACATTTTTTGTACACATCACTGCTAATTCGATAAATCTCAAGGGTGTGTGTGTGTGTGTGTGTGTGTGTGTGTGTGTGTGTGTGTGTGTGTGTGTGTGTGTGTTTGTATTCTCACCGCTTTAATGAACAGTTTGTGTAGTCTCTGGCCATCCTCACACACATTCCTGGCCGCCTGCTCCTGCCTTTTCCTGTCCTTTAGTTTGATATTTCCCTTCAACAACCTGCTCACGTACTCCGCTGTCACATCCAAGTGTAGCTGGCCCATCAACTCCTGCATGAGCATCCAACCAATCAATTAACCTGTCAATCTACCAATCAACCAGTCAATAAGCCACTCCATCTGTCAATTAATTTACTAATCAATTTACCTGATGGCTGGGGTCACTCAAGCCCTGGAAATCCTGAGTGTTTTTGTCAATTCCTTCCAACAGGTTCTTAATCACTGATGTCGTCTCCGTCAACCAGTCATTTGTCCCAAGACATCTGTACTTCGGCTGTGTGTGTGTGAGCAGACAGACAACTGATTAAGAGCAGCAAAATACTACGTAAGGACATTTCAGAGACATTTGATGTTGGGGGAAAAGACACATAGGTTGGTCATACATTTGATATGTCAACAATACCTTGAGTTCCTTGTGTACGAGGCTTGTTAGATATGTGTAGCCACAGTTTTTCATATCGGTTACTATGGCCAGACAGCTGTCCTTCAAATCCCCTTCGATGTTCTTGGCAATATAATCCCTTTGTGGAAACACAGACATCAAGTTAGTTTACTTTCTGAATTATGGTTTTCCTATTATGGTCTTAACCATCAAACACCAATCAATCAAGGGACAGATAAAACATACCTGAACTGTTCAACACAGGCAAGGTTGGCCATTATTACTTCTTTGGTGTTTCCATTGCTTCCTTTGACTACTCTTTGCTGGAATTCCTTGTAGCTGCAAGAGTGTTTCATTTAATAAATGTGTGAATTATCCATTTAGCATGCATTAATAAGCCATTATGTGAACATACAAGAATATCTTGTAAATCCTAAGATATTTCAATTTCATTGAAAACACATTCACATTTTATAGTGTCTGGTATAGAATACGAATGTAACTTCATGCATGTGACACAGTATGCAATTCTGTTAAGCAAAAAGGTTCCAATACCGATCCAAGAATGTTTTCAGCAGACACACCACCATCTGTCCTTTGTAGCTGTCCCCCAACAAAAGTTTCACTGACTGTTCTCCACCATTAATACACTAAAGGAACAGAGAATTAGAGAAATAGCTGGTAATCAATCATAATTATGGATATATACTGTATCAAATTGCCCCAAGGAGTAATCCCTGAATTAAATTACCCATTTTATCTGGCTAATTAGGGCATAATGACAGTAGTCATCGCATATAAAGCAACATCTTCAACATCTCATTCTCCCCCTGATCAGATCTGTAGCAGACACACAGGCCATGAAATCTCCAATGCATAAGGAAGTGGTGCTGAGAAGGAAGCATGGATTCTGTACCTGAATGACATCGATTGCCAGGGGGCTGAAGTAATGCTGGTCCCTGAACTCAGGCACAGCTCCACTCGTCTCCTTCAAAACATTATGGATAAACGTGTGCACCTCTTCCTGAAAACAAGACATAAAAAGCAACTGTACTCTCAAAGCCTCAAATGATGTGTTGTTGTTTATTCAACATACAACAAATCAATCAATCACAGTCTTTGATCAAAACTTGATTGGTTGAATGAGGTCTGTTGTTGCTTGTTTGGTTGCACCTACACCAGATCTTTAACATTGGTATATATCACAGCAATACTAAGGCCGATCACCACATATGTGTGTCTCACTGCTAATGATCCCCTTTCTATGACGACCATCACCGTTCACATTGAGGCAAATCTACCCTCTCTGTACAAACATTTTGGGTGAGAAAAGCTGTGATATACTTTACGAAACAAATTACCTTTTTCTGATCAAGATATTGGTTCTCCAGTGATTTCATCAACTCATCAGGCAGCAGCTTTCCCAAGGTTTCATGGTCGATCTCTTGCTGTTTTTTTAGCATACTGAGACAAAAGCAGGAGTTAGTCACAATAAACTGTATACTGTATAAACAGCATACTTTATATACTCACTGTAGGCCTATATGCCATTCTAGTAAATTTTTAGCTTGATAACCAAATTATTCTTTTACAACTCAGGTACTGAACAATATAGTAAATATTTCCAAACCTAAAAATATTCTCTTAATATCCAAACACCTTGCTGCCTAGATACAAAACAACCTTATAATCGCATCCCAACATCAGGCACATCCACACGGGAAGCAAAGGATGGAGGGTATCACTCACTTTGGATAGAAATCATTCACCCAGTGCAGGATGTACGAGCAGTCCTCTATGACCAGGTCAAACTCTGCAAGCGAGGCCAGCCTTGTGCTGAAAGCCTGGTGGTACATCTTAGCATAGAGGTTGCAGATATCCATCTCCTCTGGGTAGCAGCCCTTAACAACCTCCACCACCCTCACAAGGTCTTCCTTCAGACACCTGCCCATCCGACAGATATCTTTCCATACAGAGGACTGTCCCTCCGCTTGCGCTTCCACTTCATCCATACGCTTCTCCACCATGTCATGGATTACGTTGTCATGGAGGTGTCCGCAGTGACTGGGCCTCCAGACAGGGGGGTTACCCTCTCGCTCCTGCCATTGCCTATCCTGCTCTTCCTCCTGTTGGATAGCCTTCACTGCAGACTTCAGAGCCGCCAGTCTCTCTTCCGTTAGGTCGCAAACATTAGCATCAGACAATGCCTGTTTTATAAGGCTGAGGAGGGCTTTGTGGTCTTCAGCTATCTGCTCTTCCTCCTCCCTCTCGGCCTCCCTGGGTGACTGTCCATACAGGCGTTTCTCTCTTTCAATCAGCTGTTGGCCAGCAACAGACAGGCGGCGTTTCTCAAGGTTCTGCTCAAAAGTAAGTATTTCTGAGGGAAGAAGCAGAGGAAGCATACATGATAATGTTTAGATAATTTAGATACTATCTGCCATATGTCTTACACACAGCTGCCATACACATGGCATGGCTCCTGTCATAACAATATATAGACATGATATAAACCAAAGCAAAAATAGAGAAGGGAAAAAGCCTGATAGAGAAGGGAAAAAGCCATTGACGTTTGTACTCACCTTCAAGCTGTGGTTGACAACTGGGTGTTTTGTCAGGGATATCTGAAATAGTTATATTGGTGTCACTGTTACAATTCCATCTGAGGAATTTGGGCAGTTTTATATACTTTCCAAGTGATCTTGAATTTGCATTAGATTGCACTGTGTCTGTTCCAGATGTGTTGGTCCCATTGGTCCTCATCTCTGCTACAAAGATTAGGGACAGGAAGAGGAGACATTCACTCCAGAGCCACTATTTACCAAACAGATTATAATGTTTTAATTGTTTTACGCCTATGGACATGACACAAATTCAGTTATACATTGATGGATTACACGTTTTACAGATGGATTAATTGTATATTGACTTGATTTTGTATAGTTAGGTATTATATCTAACCTCTACAAATCTATTTAAACTATAGCCTGATTGGAGTAATACTAACTGACTTGCATTGCGTTGCATAAATCGCGAAATATCAATAAGCAAACACACGTAGTAGTGGCCCCTACTCATTCAAACAATAAACGAATTTTGTAAAATGCTGTTAACGCTGTCTGTACATCGACTTATCATCACGTTTTTGTAGTCCCAGTGTAATTAATCCATCGAGACACTGTAAGTAACTGAAATTCCTCCGACAGAAAATTTTAATTATCTTACCAACCGAGGGACTGACGGACTATCAGACGCAAGTAACCTTGCCTGTCGACCGGACCGACCACTTTACTTCACTAATGGATTAGCCTCTTAGGCACAGCCGATGAGTGTGGAGCGTGGGAGTCCATCGTCCAGAGACTATTTATACTGTCAACCCCGTTATAATATTTACAGGATAGTTTGCTGCCATCAAGGAGGAGTTCCATAGACCATATTCTACAGGGGACTTTCCCCGCCTCTTCCTGGCAGTTCAATGCTTTCGGATGCTTTACTGATCAACTAAAAAAGCGCTTAAATGGACTTTCTCCATCTTTACATATTTTTACATTTCAGAATCTGAATAACCTTAATTTCAGAATTCAGATAAACTCAGATATTCGATAATATCTATATCATTATCGGAATAATTTATTAAAAACAGATATTTACGAGAAAAGAAATGTGACATATGCCTATAGGTTTGACATAGTTCAAATCAAAGTAAAACAGTGCAGTCTAATAAAGCCACAATCTGTAAGATGTGCACCTTTTACATACATTATTGCACAATGAATGATATTCCATGAGAGCAGCATTACTCACCAAATTACTAAACATAAGCTTCATCCCCCAATAAAAATAAAAAACATAAATATGGTCCTTAATGTCTGGTTATAATAAGTAAAACAGTCATAATAATGTAATCTAATAACAGTATGAAATTCAAAATCAAGGGGTGGTTTAACTATTTGAAATTTCTAGAAGTCTTACTGATGGCTTTATAAAGATTGTTGATTGCTATATTGGTTCTGTTTTGTGTCAGAGCTTAACGTATTGTGTTCTACAACTTTGTTTAAAAGATTAGACATTATTATTCTTACCTTCATCCCTCTGCCTTCCGAAACACTTAAAGGTAAGACACATTATTTTACAGTGCAGGTTGCTCTTAATGATAATGAAGTGCTCAGGTCTGTCCAGCACTATGGAGATTGTTTAGCAAAGCGCAGGTTAAAGAAGCAGGTTAAAGTAGGAAGTCGGTTATGTTCTCTGTTTCGGAGAGCCTTGCTTTCTTTAAACCTACGCTTTCCTGTAAAAGGTGAACTGAGTCTGTGGTCTGATGATGCTGATGATGTATTGCACAAGCATTGCCATGGTGTTGTTTTTTGAGCATAAACACGCGATAAAAGAGGAAATCACTTCCACTTCCCAGTTATTTATTATGACCAATAAATCTACATACATAATCAGTGGACTTTAAGAACAATAGAACTATACATTTTATCTGGATTACCTCAGCATGGGCCTAAAATCAAGCCATAGAGTAGGGATTGAGTAATGGCTTGTACTACACATCCCTGGGTCCAATATGCCTTTGAACAATAGAAACAAATGAGTGAACAAACTTTCACTTCTCGAACAAATGAAGAAGTGAAGTATTTTCGTGTTGATGTTTAATAACATTTTCACATGCAACATTTCAACACCACACCATTGTACCATATAAAAGTGTGCAGTTTGTGGGGTTTTTAAATTGGGAAATCCTAGAAGTAGAAGTAAATGTTGTACAACCACACACCCACTGAAGTTTACCCTGGTCACTTCTTTGGTTAATGGTAACTTCTCTTGGTCCCTCCTAAAGACCTCTTCACTCCCACTACCCCCCTGTACAAGTTTCTCTCCTGTTAATAAAAAAAAAAAGTGAAATGATTCACTTCCTTAAACAAATGTATTTGTTGTAAGTCGCTTCCGATATAGGCGTCTGCTAAATGCCGTAAATGTAAATGTAAATTCTCTCTTTTCACACTGAACCTGTAGAACCTCAAATTAAACAAGCCATTAGATACAGTAGATTGCATTAGATTGTCCATTTCCATTCAAAATGTCCATTTACCTTTAGACAACAATAACCCATATGATTGTGCAAAGTGATCAGGCAATCATAAACATTTGGTATGATCTTTCTTTACACGGTTCCTCGGGCCTTCTCAGACAGGTCTGGTCTGATGTCCCTGAGGTCCTGAGTGGCAAATTAGCTGTCTGTGAAGAAGCAGGAGAAAGGCATTTCAGCCAGGCAGTCCGTGTTGACAGGGACCTGGATGTCACTGAAGAGGGCTCTTCTGTGATCTCCAGTATTCCCGGCATTCCCAAGTTTCTTCTTCAGCTCTTTCAGACGCTGCAGGATCACCCGCCTCTCCCTGCCCCGGACCATTCCCCTGAAGTACAGCACGGCCGCAAGATGCCTCCTACTGCACAGTGTAAGAGAGGACGCAGCGTGAAGAATGACTTAGAGAACAATCTATTGCATCTTTATGGCATTCTCAGAGAATGAGATCTTGTCGGGGTAGCCCTTACCTGATGTCGGGGTAGCCCTTACCTGATGTCGGGGTAGCCCTCCACTAAAGGTTGCAGGTGGTCCTTTATGTCCTTCTTGTTTTTTTGCCAAATGATGTCACACATGTGGTCTCCAACTGGGTGGAGCCATTCATCTGTTGTTTTCTAAGAGAGAAAATATCTAGAGTCTTTAGGGGAGAAAATAGATCTAACCAACATGTACATCCTGTTGTTTCTGGTTGTGGTGAGCCACTCTCGTCTGGTTGTAACACTGTCTAAATCAACATCCGTGTGCTTGTGTGTTGGAACTGAACCCTTGATCACTATTTTCCTGTACTGCTACACTCACAGAATTATACGATTCTATTATGATCACTGTGGTTATAATGTAACACTTACTTGTAACAAGTATGGCATTTAGACGATTCTATTATGATCACTGTGGTTATAATGTAACACTTACTTGTAACAAGTATGGCATTTAGCCACTTAGGCATTTATATGTGGATGTTAATTGGCCAAAAGTCTCAAAATGGCCTAGACAGGATTCTAGGAAGTGTTACCATATCATCAAACAGCTCCTTAAGTTCAGTCCACTGCTCCCTCATCTTGGTGGCAGCTTTGTCATGCTTGCTGCTCTTACATGAATAGTTGTTTTTCATCAGCTGGGAGACGTACTCTTTCACCACATGGTAGTGCACGTTGCTCACAAGCGTCTGATGCAGGGAAACAGAACGCATGGCAATGGCATCACAAA